>NC_056732.1:211003316-211165816 GCF_019279795.1 Protopterus annectens | reverse complement strand
ATGAACCTATGAACTTGACTTTCCTACTGACATCTCAAGGTGGAGGTCTTTCGGCTTTTCTTGGTTAGGAGTCTCCACAGTGGCAGTGGATTTTTACAGTGCCGAGTTGCCAGCCCAACCTTCAAAGAAGGCACACCCATTCACACACTCACCTTCCTGCATGTCTTTAATATCACTCAACCATGGGAAGGACATGCAGACTTCACACAGTAGGCGCTCCAGCTGAGAATCGAACGGGAGAACCTCTTGCTGTGAGGTGACAATGCTAACCACTGCACCATCTCAAGGTGGAGGTATAAAACTAAAAATATTTTTGTTTTTGTTAATCCAATTTCATCAGCACAGCTTCCTATACCTGCTCTTTCTTATCTGACTCATTAATCTATCTGAACTGCAGAAGTGTATCACTTTCCTTTTCCATACATTAGTAACCTGTAAACAGTAATGCAATTACCTTGATGTTAATGCTCAAAGCAATTACTACGTAGAGACTGACTAAGTTTCTACAGTTCTGCTATGTAAGCAGTGCTTGCCTGCTAGCCAGTCCAGACTATGGCTTGCCATCCAGGAATGCAGCACCCCTCATCTCCTTGTACTTCACCCATTCTTCTTTTTCTGGAACTGCAGTCACATGCCAATTCTTTCTCTGTTTTTTTTTCCTCTTTATCAGTTAACTAAAAGCCAGACTTAGCCAGCTTTACGTGCAGACTAATAAATGTTTTGTTGTCCTGCTGTCCAGCGAAAGTGGCATCCACATAGTCATTAAGTAGCTCATTGCCTTAATTACCTCTGCTAGACACTTGCCTTGTTATTATTAAATGCTGAAACTACTGTCATTTGTAGACTTATGTCACTGCCATGAGTCAGTGTTATACAACAGCCTTCCCATTTTTCTGAACGGCACAGCGAAGTGCCTGGTATGGCATACTAGGTGCTTCATGGATTCACAGGTGTGTACTAGACTAATGAGAAACGGGGCTTTTTTAAGCCTAGCCATGCATCCCAGATTCTCCTGTGCTTTGTGTGATGGGCAGCACTGTGTAATGTGAGAGCACCACATGACACATTAAATAAATAAGGCAGCTCAGTACTGTACAACTTACCTTACTAGATAATTATATGTCGCTCTTTGGTATGGCATACTATACCTTAAGTATCTGCCTCACACTGTTGCATTGCTGTCTGTTGTCATGCCTGCCTGTGATTTGTTAAGGCATAATGATGTAAAGGGGGTCATTATCATATTGTGAATGATGAATGTATCTGCTGCTGTGTGAGTTCCCATTGGTGGGAGTGCAGCAACATTACTGTGTAGGGTCAAGACATTGCATTATGAATTAGCAGATTTGTCTGCACCATAAGAAATTCTGTTACGTGTAGTCATTTTTTTGTCTTGCAGTGGAGTTGTGGTAGTTTTTCTTTTTCTTTTTAGTGTACTGGTATAGTGCTCAGAACAGTACTCTGGGCAACATACTTGCAAGGAAAATGGATTCCTGGGCACAGGAGCACAGCACCATTGGTGGGTATATTGGTGCTGTCTCCTAGGTTACACAACTGGAACCAGCTGGAAGTCTAGTGTTGCTGGATATTTGAGTTGTGCATGCTGTCTGTGTGTGTGGGGGGATGACTTGC
This sequence comes from Protopterus annectens, assembly GCF_019279795.1. Lineage (NCBI taxonomy): Eukaryota > Metazoa > Chordata > Ceratodontiformes > Protopteridae > Protopterus > Protopterus annectens. Next base: position 211,164,184 of record NC_056732.1, on the reverse strand, counting down.
ATATAATCTCTATACATGGATTGTCATGCTTACATAATGAGACAAGATCATGTGTATTCATTTTTTGGAACTGTTCCTGGCTTAGTTACAGATTTATTAAGCACAAATCTTGCTGTACTTTGCATCGACTTTAATAAATACCTCCTTCTCTTCATAAACTCCTTCAGTTTACCGTTACATCAATGGCCGCCATATAATTTTCAACATTAATTGCTTCACTATTGTATTCCATGAAGTTGGCTGACACTCCCAGAATTTCAGCAGTAGTGGAGCCCGTTCCTTCCTTTTTTTAACTTTCTCATTTGATTTTAGCACATTTGCCAAGTGACCTGTAATTTACACATTAATTTGTTATCTTCTAGAAACAAGAACTTTGATTTATTGTCAGTTTCTACAACTGTTTAGGAGTGTACAGAGAAGGTGCCATTCACCCTGAAGTATCATAAGATCATCTACATTCCCTACTATCTTTCATAAACACATAATGCAAAGTATACACCAATGATCTATCACTACCTTCCAATGTTCTCTTTAGAACCCTGAGTGCATGAGATTTGCTGACATCCAACTTTTGAATATTTTAACTTGTATATCCATAGGAAACAATGCTCTTGATTACTTTGTTCAGCAACCTCCCAGGACACAGAATACTGTTCCATCTCCCCACAGACCATTTTGATAATCTCAAAATACATTCTCATGATTCATAAACAAGTCCCTGCAAAGCTTTTTATCTTGTCCTTCATGCTTTAGGTCTTCTACCCCAATGATTTGGACCCGGTCATCTGAACCTTCTGTGGTGCACTGTGCAATATGTATCTCTGCATACCTGCCAGCCTACAACTACTGTCTTCCTTTCTGCCAGTGAGTCCTCTTACTGTGTGTGAACTTGTGCTGCCGAAACTAAAAATCAACTATAATTGTATCTGGTTTTCATATATATTATCAGTACATTCAACAGAACAAATGATTGCTCATGGTTATATGGTCATGTTGAAACTGTTTTTATCTGTTTCCATGTCAGGAAAATGTAATTTAAAGTATATATGGCATAATTTATGATAAACTAATGTTTTTCATAAGATGATGATGGTAGCACTGGTGATAGTAAATGATGTCATAATACTCATGTTCCAGGTGGGGTTCCAGTCCATTCTCAGTCACCTTTAGCAGCAAAAGAAGGGGGTTCATCCAGTCTCAGAAGTACGCACAAATTGCCCCGCCACAGGCCACTGCACAGGACGCAGTCAGCTCCACTTCCCCAAAGCACACTGGCCCAACTGGTCATTCAGCAGCAACACCAGCAGTTTTTGGAAAAACAGAAGCAATACCACCAGCAAATTCACATGAACAAAGTGAGTAATCCTGTAGCCATTTATTACTGCAAACATCCAAGTGATATCTTTCATTTAAAGACTTATTATTTTATGCTCAGCTTGGAAACTTGGCAGCTTGACTGTGTGTAACTAGTGATGGATACCAATTCAAAATACATGCATTTCCTTTTTGTTTTATGGAAATAACAGCTGTAAATTATTTTTTGGTCTTTGAACAGTCAGTCAGTCTGTATACCGATATGTAGAACATACACTTGCTTTTAATGAGAAACAATGAATTCATTAAGAAAATACCAGAGAACAATGGAGTAAATACCATAAGACAAATTTACATCCACAGGGAATATTGATTACTGACGTAAACAGTCATTTTGTTGGCCTTTAAAAATTAAGAGAAAAAAATCAGTTCTTTGTTAGGAGCTCTTGTTATTATCAGATTTCTTCTCACTTACAAAATGTGTGCAGATATTATTTTAATTCTTATTCCAGGATTTATAAAACAGCCTTGTAGGGAAACAGTGCTGATTGCACTGCATGTCTAATTGAAATTATTTTATTGGTACATACATGTTTCACCAACACCCAAGTTGTGACTTTAAGCAAGTCAGTTAACCACTTAGTGCACCTGGATTGTCCCTACAAAGGAATACTTCTGTCTAGTGGACTTACCTTTATAACAAATGTATAAGAAAGCCGTAATACACATTCTAGAAACAGAGTAAACATAGTATGGAATAGTAAACGGTGACCATGTAAAAATGGTGAAGTATCTATCAGACTGTACAATGTCCATGAGGGTGTATCTTAACACTCAACTCGATCAAGACAAACTTGATGCTGAAATACTGAGCACTTAATTCATATTGTTTTCTGAATAACCCCCTAAATGGCAAGACAAGCAAGACTGCTAGGGCTGTCACCAACTAGAAGAGATGTCAGTCCATTCACTGCAGTGTAGCTATCCTGAAACAACGGCAAAAACTTCTTATGGGAGATATAAGGGAAATGCAAATAAAACTTAGTAAGGAATACTTTAGAAGACTTAAATTAATTCTAAAAACAGAATTGACATCTACGATCAATATCCAGGCTATAAACATATTTGCTCTTCCTGTCCTAACTTACAGTTTTGGAATGACTGACTGGCCCCAAAACGTGTTGGATAAATTAGATAGGAAAACAAGAAAGGTGCTTCATGCTCACCAAATGATTTATAAAAATCATTGTATACCAAGATTGTATATTCCCCATTCTGAAGGAGGGATGGGCCTCCTTGAAATTGATTACATGTATAGATCTACAATCGTGGGACTCCACACATATCTGCTGACCTCACAAGGCCCAAATTTTGAAACATGAGGAGAATAAATCTAAGATGACATCATTGCTTAATTTAGCAGAAGCATATCAGTGCCAAGCAGGAATGGAAATCAAACCAGAAGTAGAAAAAATTAGGCGGCAACTGAATGTGCCAAAAAAACGAAAGAAAGAATATAAGGTGAAGGATAAGATGAGAAGGCAAGAAATGTGGAAAAAGCATAAATATAGTTGCAAGTATAGAAAACTTCTGGAAGAACCTCGTGTTGATCAGGAATGAATGTAGGAATGCTTAAGGAGAGGTGAATTCAAACCAAGAGATGAAAGGTTAATATTGGCAGCCCAAGATAGAGGGTTATGTACACACAGATTTACAAAGTCCATTGAATATGTGGGAGAAACAGACAAATTTAGGTTTTGTAAAAACACATTGGAAAAAAGTCACACACTTTGTTGCTGGTTGTGATATACTAATGCCAGAAGGACTGTATACTAAAAGGCATAATAATATGGCAAGACTGTTGCATTGGGGATTGTGCAAACATTACAGTATTGAAGTGGCTGAAAAACACTGGAAACGAGCCACAAAGCATCATAGAAAATGATGAAGTTTATATCACATGGGATCACCCATTACCAACAGTTCAAAAGGTAGATGCTAGAAAACTGGATATAGTGGTCCAAGAAAAGAAGACAAAAGTAGCAATGATCATTGAAATCTCCATACCCAGTGACTACAGTGTCTTGTGCACAGAGAGACACAAAGTCATAAAATATCAGGATCTGCAGGCAGATATGAGAGCAATATGGAAGAAAGATACCCAGACAGTTCCAATAGTAGCAGGAGCAACGGGTCTTATAAAAAAGAATCTACAATCATATTTAGATAGGTTACCAATCCATGTAACCTCGTACGGATTGCAGAAGGAGTCATTACTGGGCACATTGCGAGTGCTGTGAACAGCACTTTTGGCTGACATCAAAGCTTGAAACAATACTAATTTCATGAACTTTAATTGTACTTTGACTTAGGAATGGAGTCCATTCCCATCATGGTACTAGAAATCCAAAATACTTGGAGAAATTAAAAAAGAGATATCTGGCTGGTAGTGAAAAAATTTATCATCTAACAAAAGTTTGTTCTCGGGCAAGCTAGTGTAATGGTATCTACATTCTAACCTTTATCTTGTCCTTCACAGTCCGTGGACATCAACAACCTACCATAAGTCACACGACTTAAGGTCAACAGGGTGTACATGCCTCAGCAGCCTTGTCTAGATCCAGACCACTGACCTAATATAGTTGCTAATGTAAAATAGGGATCAGTATAAGTCTGGGATAACCAGGTCAAGGCTTTTGTAAATCACAAGACCCTGATTATGGCATGCAACACAGGGTATATCTACCACAAAGTGAATGAGGAACTTATTGGATCCTGTGATGTGTTCCATCACCAAATAAGTGGCTATAACGTGCTACTGAAATATCAAGCTCAATGTATATCCCTGTATGTGGGTATAAGAGGTCACAGCTGGATCAAAACTAAATCTGTTTGTAATAGAAATAAACTCTTTTACACAGGCTTCTGAGTCCTCATTAACACTGGTAATGAAATCAGACAGAACTGTCAATCTGCATGGCATTAGTGACAATAAGACAAAGTGGTCTAGACACTCCTGAAGGAACATTGATATATTAACAAGCTTGTGGTAGAAGAGCAGGTACTGGCAGTTTGCTTCTACACACAGAGATTCAATCAACAAAGCAAATACTGTGGTACAATGGCAGTATTACATTGTGTACAATAGCAGTATAACACTATGGTATAATAGCAGTATAACAGTATGGTATAATAGAGTAAGAAAAAAAAAATATATATATAGCCTCGTTTCCCACCTTTTCTGAATGAGAATAGTCCTGAATTCAGGTTTTGCTGTATTCTGGGCTTTGGTACAAGTTCCTGTGTTGCCCATATCCTTACTTGGATAGGAGGAAGCTTCTCTGTTCACCAGTGAGAGTGGGGAGCTTTGAGCAGCCTATCTGTCCCCGAAGGAGTGGTCTCAGCCCAGAAACTAGTTGTTTATTGGCCGTTTTGGGCTAATTCCTAGCTCTTTCAAGTTCCCTGCTTTAAAACCCGCTTTAGCTTGGTTTTGCGCGATCTTGCGCATAGCGCAGCATCGGGCAGTGCCGCTTAAACAGGTTTAAACTATTCCCGGCTCCACAAAGTCTGCTCTTCACTTTTTCCCTTAGAACTGTTCTAAATCTCAAAGTAAGCACTCTATTATCGTCTAAAGCCATGCACTTGCGCTTATAAGTAAACTTATAAGTAAACACTAATAAACTAAAGCACTACACCCTCTTATACTCCTTATAAGTACTTGGCTCCCTATTGGTCCTTTCTGAGCAGTCAAAAAAGCAGTTCCTTATACTATTCTGGCATGTCCAAAAGTCAGTTTCGGGTTTACTCTCCAGTCCAGCTGGTGAATCTGGGAATCTTGAGGCAATGCTACAACTGCCTTATGTACACAGACCACCCTCTCCTCCTCCCAACAAGCTCAAATATATGTGAGAGATGCAACTATATAGCCAAACTGGAGGCTGAGCTCTCTCAACCCAGTACTGGCACAGTCAGTCAGGAGGAGAAGGTAACCACACACACCACAATTCCAGTCTCACATAGACCTATCACATCAGTAAACTAAACACATAAACACACAAAAACATACTCGGAGGTTCTAAATAAAAATCTGCCAAAGCAGCAGAGACCTCCAAAGCAGACATTCAAGCAACCGCTAACCCACAACAATACCCACGTATCACATAGTTCACAAAGTCAGTGTGCCACACAGTCACAGTCCATAAGGCTAAGCAACACACCTAATACATGTGTATTAGGTGACTCTGTTGTCAGACACACTGACGTCCCACTCACCAGACTGAACAAGGAGAAGGTCACTGTAGGCTGCCTGTTGGGTGTCAGGATCCGCCACATACCACAAGCACTCAGGTCACTCCAAAGCAAGTACAAATACGACTCCGTCATTGTCCATGCTGGTGTGAATGACCTGAGACGTACCTCCCTGGACTACATGAAAAGAGACATAGAGGAGCTCTCTGATCATGTAGCCCAGGCCGGTATGACCCTGACCTTCAGTAGCATCTTGCCCTCACCAAGAATGATGCCACAGTATAAAGACAAAATGATTAATTTTAACAATTGGCTAAAGTATTGGTGTCATTCAAAGGGGATCCAGTGTCTGTCAGCCTGGGACAACATGCTTAACAAGCCACGTTGCTTCGCTAGGGACGGCTTGCACCTGTCACCCCTGGGCTTTTGAATACTGGCTAAGGCTCTTGCCACCCCCATAGTGCCTTTTTTAGGCAAGGCTCAAAAGACAAACCCACCTCCATAGACAACACAAGGAAAAAAAACTAAGGGTAATGCTGCTCAACGCCAGAAGTCTAAACCCCAAGATGCATGCACTCGAGGCTCTCCTCAGTATGGAGAATATTGATATCTGTGCAGTAACAGAAACCTGGTTCAAGGCTCCCGACGGCACCCCCGCACTACCAGGTTATACCTCATACCATGCTTTTCGGCCCCAAAACTCAGACCGAACCACAAAAGGAGGGGGAGTATCCATATTCATCAAAGATACCCACACCTCCAGGTTAGTGGCACTGCATAAACCCTCGGAGACCATCCATGTGCAACTAACAGTGGGCAAAACTGCTTTTCAGTTTGTAGCCTGCTACAGACCACCCTCCCAAACTCAGAAACCCCACACAGCTTTCCTGAGAACACTGGAGAATATGAAGGTCTCTCCAAACACCATAATATTGGGTGACTTCAACTAACCAAACATTGACTGGGAAAACTCCTCAAGCCCCAACACCCTCGCCCAACAGTTCCTAGAATTTATAAACTCAAATGCTATGGAACAACTGGTCACCACTCCCACAAGAGGGGAAAACATATTGGACCTGGTCATCACCAACATGGGGACTCTATGTTCCACACCAGAGGTATACCCTCATTGGTAAGATCAGACCATAAATTAATCTCACTGGACATTCATATCCCATCCCTACCCCCAGCCAAGGAAACCACGGTGAAGAATTTCTCAAAAGCAAACTTCACACTGCTCAAAACTGAGGTGGAATCCTTCAAAGCCCCTGGGCCAATGGAAAATACTGCCCAAACTGCATTATCATTTACAAATGCATTCTATGGACACCTACAGGAATGCATGGATCGTGCTATCCCAAATAAAACCAAGACTCACTCCTCCAAAGGCAGGAGACCTGTCTGGTGGACCCCGGCCATAAATAAGTTATACAACAGAAGGAGGAAGCTACTACATGATAGAGCAAAATCCCAAAAAGGGAAGGCATCTCTGATCAGTACTAGCAAGAAACTACGATCCCTCATAAAATAATCTAAGGCCAGCTTCGAAAGAAAAATTGCACAAGGCGCTAAAGATAATCACAAGGCCTTCTTTAGTTATGTCAGAAATCTTGGTGGAAACTCCCAGATATGCTTTCAGTTAGTGCAAAATGACAATAAATACACTGATCCCACAGACATTGCCAGCATCCTGGCAGACAGGTTCAGTGGAAACTTCTCCCCCCCTTCCCCCCGAAAGAGCAAATGTCTATCCCAACAGAATGTAGCCTCCCTGACATCACAGATGCACAGGTGAGAGCTGCCCTCCCCAAAGCAAAAAACACAGCATCAATGGGACTGGACGGTGTCCCGGGCTGCATCCTACACGAGCTCCAAGAAGAAGTGAACCCTCACATAAAGTCACTGTTTAATCTCAGCCTTACTACAGGATATGTACCCAAGGAATGGTGTACAGCAACAGTGGTCCCGCTCCACAAAGGTGGTGCCACAACGGACCCCGGAAACTATCGCCCTATAAGCCTGACTAGTCTGGTCTACAAAGCTATGGAGCGCATCATCATGGAACTCATAAACAAAGACATTGGGAATCTCCAGACACTGGATCCTACCCAATTCGGCTTTGTTAAGGGCAGATCGTGCCTCTTGAACCTGGTCGACTGAAACAGTTACCAAGGCCATAGATGAAGGTAAGGTAATCCACACAGCCTACCTGGACCCCACAAAAGCCTTTGACACAATACCCCACTCGGGCATCATAAGTAAGCTCACCAGCCTAAATATCAACCACTATGTCACAAGATGGGTTGCAAACTGACTCAGGGATAGAACCCACATGGTCAGAATTGCAGGTGTCACGTCAGACTCTAAACCAGTTACAAGTGACGTCCCACAAGGCTCAGTCCTGGGACCTCTTTTGTTCGGTATATATTTCTCTGAGGTACAGGCTAACACGGGAGGACTATGGGTGATCAAGTTCGCAGATGACTGAAAACTGGGTGCCATAATCGACTCTCCGGCTGACACAAGCATACTCCAAAGGGGTCTCACAGAGATGGATAACTGGTGCCAGAGCCATGGCCTGAAGCTAAATGCCAAAAAGTGCATAGTCATCCCCTTTGGGAAAAACAATGTGCCCACAAATTACCACAAAGGTGGTAATCCATTAAGTACGGAAGAAGTAATTAGGGATTTGGGGACCCAAGTAGATAGTAATCTCTCCTTTGACAATCACGTTGCCAAAGTGGTTAGAAAGACCTTCTATATAGTCCACCTTATCACGAAAGGGTTCACATCTAGATCAAGAGATGTCATTGTGCCTCTCTACTCATCACTCATCAGGCCCATAATTGAATACAATGCCCCATTTGGGATGTACCTTACCCGACACCTGCAGCAACTGGAAAGACCCCAGAAGTACCTCACCAAGAGGATCAAGGGACTCAAACAGATGCCCTATGCAGTTCGGCTAAAGAAACTCCAGCTCTACTCAGTTGCTTACTGCCTACTCAGAGGTGATCTATGCCTGACGTATAAAGCTATGTCCAACCCAGAATTAATGGACATGCTCCACCTCAGGAAATCCAAATCCCTTAGAGCTACATGCTCCAGGGACTTAAACCTCAGCACAGAAATCAATAGGACATGCTGGAGGGACAGATTCATATCCCAGAGGCTCCCCTCGCTCTGGAACAAAATCCCAACCCATGTTAGGCAGAGCCCCTCACTGACCCTTTTCAAGAGAAATATTGACGAGTGGATGGGAGATCATAAGTTTACCCCTGGGATCTCTTCTGTGTCCCTGCTTGACAGAGGCACAGTCAACTAATCTAAAAGGGTGGCGAAAGCCAAACACATTCTGGCTAGGCTTATAAATGCCCTAGGGCAGAAAGCCTAGTATCAACCTATGAACTTATGAACCTATAACACTATGTTATAATAGCAGTATAACACTATGGTATAATAGCAGTATAACGCTATGGTATAATAGCAGTATAACACTATGGTATAATAGCAGTATAACAATATGTACAATAGTAGTGGTGGGAGGTTGGCATAATGGTTAAGGTGTTTACCTTACAGACACAAGGTGCAGGGTTTCATTCTCACATGGAGTAACTGGCTAGGCTTAAAATGGCCTACAAGGGCAGTTAGCTTAGTACTAATCTATGAACCTATGAGCAGTATAACACTATGGTATAATAACAGTATAACACTATGGTATAATAGCAGTATAACACTACGGTAAAATAGCAGTATAACACTACGGTATAATAGCAGTATAAAACTCCAGTATAATAGCAGTATAACACTACGGTATAATAGCAGTATAACACTATGGTATAATAGCAGTATAACACTATGGTATAATAGCAGTATAATAACACTACGGTATAATAGCAGTATAACACTACGGTATAATAGCAGTATAACACTATGGTATAATAGCATTATAACACTATGGTATAATAGCAGTATAACACTACGGTATAATAGCAGTATAACACTACGGTATAATAGCAGTATAATAACACTACGGTATAATAGCAGTATAACACTATGGTATAATAGCAGTATAACACTACGGTATAATAGCAGTATAACACTACGGTAAAATAGCAGTATAACACTATGGTATAATAGCAGTATAACACTATGGTATAATAGCAGTATAACACTACGGTATAATAGCAGTATAACACTATGGTATAATAGCAGTATAACACTATGGTATAATAGCAGTATAACACTATGGTATAATAGCAGTATAACACTACGGTATAATAGCAGTATAACACTACGATATAATAGTAGTATAACACTATGATATGATAGCAGTATAACACTACAGTATAATAGCAGTATAACACTACGGTATAATAGCAGTATAACACTACGGTATAATAGCAGTATAACACTATGGTATAATAGCAGTATAACACTATGGTATAATAGCAGTATAACACTACGGTATAATAGCAGTATAACACTATGGTATAATAGCAGTATAACACTATGGTATAATAGCAGTATAACACTACAGTATAATAGCAGTATAACACTATGGTATAATAGCAGTATAACACTATGATATGATAGCAGTATAACACTACAGTATAATAGCAGTATAACACTATGGTATAATAGCAGTATAACACTATGGTATAATAGCAGTATAACACTATGGTATAATAGCAGTATAACACTATGGTATAATAGCAGTATAACACTATGGTATAATAGCAGTATAACACTATGGTATAATAGCAGTATAACACTACGGTATAATAGCAGTATAACACTACGGTAAAATAGCAGTATAACACTGTGGTAAAACAGCAGTCTAACACTATGGTATAATAGCAGTCTAACACTATGGTATAATAGCAGTATAACACTACGATATGATAGCAGTATAACACTACAGTATAATAGCAGTATAACACTACAGTATAATAGCAGTATAACACTATGGTATAATAGCAGTATAACACTACGGTATAATAGCAGTATAACACTATGGTATAATAGCAGTATAACACTATGGTATAATAGCAGTATAACACTACGGTATAATAGCAGTATAACACTATGGTATAATAGCAGTATAACACTACGGTATAATAGCAGTATAACACTACGGTATAATAGCAGTATAACACTATGGTATAATAGCAGTATAACACTATGGTATAATAGCAGTATAACACTATGGTGTAATAGCAGTATAACACTATGGTATAATAGCAGTATAACACTACTGTATAATAGCAGTATACTGCTGTGGTATAACCGCAGTGTGTTATGCTTAGATGAGGCTCACATTTGGAATTACTTCTGCCTGGCTTTGGAATTTGGTCATTCAGAACTCCCTTTCCTGAACAAACTGTGCTAGGTGTGTGTAAATCCCTGTGAAAAGCACACTGGATACTGTATACTACTGTAGATTTTACTTAAAATCCTCTGTCCTTCACGGGTAATGTCTATCAGCAGACCAGCCTTATATTATTAATGATGCCAGTGAGTGCACTGCTGTGCTTTGTTGTAGGTGTAGACTGGTCTGTTTGCTTGTATGACATTGTAATATTGTAGTGTCAATCAATCATAAGGCAGTGGTTGAGTCAAAACTGTTATATTTTGGCCAAAGGCATATATATATTTTTTATAAGCCTCCATAAATAAGCAGCTTCTACCACTCCCTATCCCTGTAACTGACACCTTATATTCCTCTTCATTTATTACCCTTTGTCCCCATCTGCCATGGAGGGCATAACAGACTCTCCTTTCAACACCATATCTCACTGGTTGTTAGAAAACCCTTGTACCTTCCATGGCTTATCCATCATGGCATCTCACCAAGGTCCATAGAAGTTATAGTTCCATTTCTTTATCACTTATTAAACCTATCATTGAATAAAATGCACCCTTTCATATGTACCTCACCAAGCACCTAAACCCGCTTGAGGGACCACATCATTTCCTTACCTAAAAGATCTCAGGTCTTAGAACCCTTAGTTACTCTGATAGTCTAACAGCTCTGTTGATCTACTCTCAAGGGATGATCTGTGCTTAGCCTACCATGCCACGAACAATCTGCACTCTTTGAACTCCTTCACCTAAACATAACAAGTGACAAACAACAGTTCCATAGATCAAAAACACAACTATCACATCAGCACCAGATGGCACAGCAGGTACCTAACTCAGCAGATATTACTTTAATTCTTACACCAGGATTTGTAAAACAACCTTGTAATAGGCTGCCCTTACCTGTCAAGCAGAGTATTTCCCTAGAAACCTTTAAAACCAGTCTGGGTGACTGGATAGGTGATCACAAATTTTTACCAGGAATATGTCAAGAAAGTCTACTTAATGGGGCGGCACTGCTAGTTTCCCGGCAGTACTAGGTGGTGTAGTTGTGCTTCTTGATGGTCTTTTTTGGCCATTGGCTTAGGGAAAAACTATGAGCCTATGACACCTCATATTTTTATTTGTTAACCAGTTGACAACACTGAAACACATAGATTTCAGACTCAACCATGGAGCCTATCTGATTAAGTAAATTACTCAAAGTCAAACAGTAGACAAATGGAAGTGTAAGGAATCACACTCTGGACTACAGAAGGTTATTTGTTAACAGCTTATATCCTTAATCTTATGCACTAACTACTAGATATTTTCTACCCTGAATGACTGGGATGCTGGTTTGCATGCCAGTCTGTGACCTACAGTCATCATTTCAAATTTTGTGCAGTTTATATAGTCCTTTTGCTAAAGACACATCCTGTTATCACAAGGGGTAATATTTCCATTTTGGACAGATTATTTGGTTATACATGCAACTGATGATAATGTATGGCAAAGTTTTGGTACTGTAATTAGAGATCTCATCCTCTACAGTGCTTGCATTCCTGCCATGGAGTGATGTAACAGTTACATTCTGACTACTGCATAACAAGGCCAGCAGTGAATTATGGGTGCTTATTGTCTGGTTAGCCGAGACAGCCATGGCAAGCTAGGTGACATAGCCTAAGTACTGCACTGTGACATCGCTTATTTTTCACCAGACATCAGATGAGCTACCCAGGATTCTGAAATTCACTGTAGCCTTGCTTTAGAAGTTGAAAACCATTTTTACTACATGCCCGTGTCCTTCCCAAATGTATGATGGGCTTCACTGTCACTGAGCCAGCAGCCAGGAGTACTGCACAGCAGGACATGTGTGTAGGTAGCCAGACGATAGCCTTGTGGTTTACACAAAAAACAGTGTTTGCAAGGCATCCAGATACTACTTCTGACTAAACAGAAACACAAGCTCGAGGGCTGTTACTGCCATTCAGCACAGCTTCTAATGTCTTAAGTACACCATCCCTGCCCACACCACACTGAAGGCACACCAGCTAAGAATCAAAATGGAGAATCTCTTGCTGAGAGGTATCAGTGATACCCACTGCATCACTATGAAAGCAGTTATGATTTAAAGATCAAAGGTTTCATTAACTGTACCTACCTCAGTCAAATCCATTGTGTGAGCTGGTAAAGGAGAATGATTTAAATGTAGCAGCATAAACATATGCAACATGAAGATATTTTTCACAGCTGGTTACCAAAGGAAACAGTTTAGGGCATTGCCACAATTCTGCAGGTGCTGGCCTAGAAAAATAAACCTTGCTATCATGTTTGATGCCCTTGTAGTCTTTGTTTATTACAAAGTACTAGAGCTGAGCATGAAAATAATTTCTTTATTTTAGTATTCTGAGTATCTGTAAATTTTCTCAAAATAGCAAAAAGTGACAGATAGTACACCTAACCATGAGAAATTATTTTATAAATCTGTGTGATTTTTTTTTTGTGTGTTTCTAGAGTAAGCAGACATTCTGGACTCAATGCGAAACAGTGTTAACCCATAATGAATAGTACCCATTTAAAAAAAATAGTATTTTACAGGAGGAAACTACCAGATAGTTAAATAAAAACATTTTCCATTCCACACACACTTCCCCGTATTATTTATACTTTAATCCCAGGATCACATCATCGTAGAGTTAAATATTAACTGTGATATTTGAGAGTATTAATCTTATTCATTTTAGTTTACTTTCTTAAGTAGTAACTTTGTCCAGGTAATATCTTTTTTGAAATCTGGTGTGATATTTTTCTCTCCCAAGGATGTTAAATGCAATTGTAAAACTTTGCATTTAAAATTAATATTTATAGAACATCCTTAATTATAATTCCCACGTACCTGTCTGTAAAAAGTATACATCTCAACTGTACACATTTTCACAGAATGTCCAGATTTTTGACTCATATTTTAGGTCCACTTTTCATAAAATTGTGGTTTTCTGACAAATTACTGGCAAATCATTAAAGACTAAAGTTAGAAAATAATGGCAGACATTTGAGTTTTAGACTTCACACCCTTCAGAAAATTCATGCTAATGCAAAACCTGTTAGTCTGTCAACTTTCTAAGTTTGCAAGAGCAATATTAAAAAATGTCCCACTTTTAGTAATGGCTTTGTCCAGATTGGTTGAGAGGTACGGAAAAGAGTAGAGCTGTGTGATTATTAAATTCTGTCAGAAGTGAGCTATTTTTTGTGACCAGTTATTACATGTTTATAAGTCTGCAGGTCTGCCTTCATGTATTATGATTATGTAATAGTTTAAAACCGTTATTTGCTGTGATTGGCACGCATTTGTAATCAAAATGTATGAATGGTTAGTTTGATCATTATTATAAACTGTAAATTGCTTGAAGAACTAATAGAATTCTAGCAAATAAAAGTGACAATAAATAGATATAATTATAATAAATATTTGTCCCTAAAGCTTATCCTTTTTACTTTATTTTGTTTGGTCATACTTCTCTGATAATATCATACCTGATATGCTATTACCATTTCATTTGCAATAAATGTGCATGCCAGCTACAAAATTTATTAACACTGTAAGCATGTTACCATTTCATGATGTCATCAAATAAAGACTTGGTCTCTGATTTTTTTTGTTAATCATTGAGATAGCAATACTGAATATATAATAGAAAACATACCATTCCTGATAATATGAGATGAACCATTTTTAAATAAACCCCAGGATTCGATAACACCTACATAACTCACACCTTCTTCCTCCTAATTTTAGTTTTCCTACTGATATTCTTGCAGTTTTAAATAATGACAGGGATTCAGAAAGGTTACCACAAAGTGTTGACTAGATGTACACTTGCTGTAATATTTCTGCGTGACTAGAAAGCACAAAACATGTGATAAGAATTTTCTTGTATACATATCTTGTACACTTAATGTAGGCTTTATTGAATCTGGCTCAAAGAATCAAACTATACCTTAGAAGATACAATAGTTGGTCACTTAGAAAAAATAAAACTGTTTCAAATCAATGTGTAAAAAACATATGAAAATTGGGTTAAACACCTGTAGGACAGGATGAATGTTAATCTGTGGAATTCTTCTATTTTAAGTGAGACAATTACATTTCTGGCAAGTGTTAGATTAAACATATCAGTTAGCACCAGTGTATGTTTATCTGCTAAGGAGAAGATGTAGCCCACCTATCATTACATTTCACGTCTACCTCTTTTGCTTAGTGTGGTTCTCTTTTATTGCAGATGCTTTCCAAATCCATTGAACAGCTTCGCCAACCTGAGCGATACCTGGCTGAAGCAGAGGAGGAGGAGATACCCAAAGAAGAACAGCAAGACCAGGGAGATGAAGGGGTTCCATGTAGCCACAGCTGCATCAGGAGAAATAGGCATTTTACTATTGGGGATGAGAGCACAGAAAGACTGCTGAGTCCTGTGAAGGTAAAAGAAGAGCCCCCTGATACAGACGAGGAGACACCACCAATGGATACTGGTGAAAAAACTGCATTTGTACAGCAGGTTATAAGCAAGGATTTGGCCCCTGGCTTTGTGATCAAGGTGATCATATGAGGTGTAAAGCATTATTAGGACTTCCCATCAAGCTCTAGTCTGATGAAGTTCTAGCAGTATCAAGGGAATGGTCAGCTATGTTCGGTTGTCATGGCACCTTGTTGGTCATGTTACATTTTCTTTGCATTTATGCTCATATGGTCATTGTCACATCATAAATTTCTGACTCCAGGACCAGAATACCTTACCTCTTACATTTATTTCATTTCATACAGACAAAAAAGCTGTCATTTCCCGTGCAAACAGAATGGTCATTTAGCCATACATCTAATTATTTTTCTTGTCAATAACTCATCTGTCACACAACGGAGACCCATGTCATATTACTGTTGAAATTAAAGGGATCAGCGATAACTGAAGAACTGTTTCAGGCCTTTCTACTGGAGTATTTATATGCACAGACTTTTCATGCTCTTCAGTATGTCAGCACAAGCCACAGCTGTCTTCATTTTAACTTACAAGTATGTAAGGTACTAAAAATGAGTGCATAGCACTGTCAAATATGGGTATTTTTTGTTATGAAATATATTTTGCCTAGCACTGTACTAGTGCTTTGTATGGGTTGTGTAGTGAGCACACATTTGAAGGTACTCCAATTTAAAGTGAATGTGTGGAACTTTGGATTGAACAGCTGCAAGACAGAACTATTTCTAACCTTGGAAGTGCTACAGTTTGCAGCTTTGACTTTGTTTTTTAAGTCAGATTTATTTGCCTATACTAAGTGCTTCTCTGAAAGAAGTAAGAGACATTGTTAACAAAGATCACATGGTCAAAACTGTTCTTGTGACTCTGTACATAACTAAGAACAAATAGTCACAGCAAGTTTGTACTAAGTCCATATTTGTCACTCAGATTAAGAAAACTGTGATTCATTTTTACAAACTTTTATTTATCTTTGATGTTACTGTCTTATAAATTTAATTATACATGATAAAATCAAGATTCTGTCCTATTTGCTCAGCATTTCCAAATATTGCTACTCTTTCAGGAAAATCTAATACAGGTAAATACAGTCTTGTCAAAAAAACAATGGATGTTTGTAATAAAAATGTTAAGAAGCAGAATGTCAAATTAGCCAATCAAAGCTTTGTCAAATTTTGTTAAGTTTCTGCTGTTCCTGTGCAGAAAAAAATGACATCATAAGATGAACAGGAAATGTCTTATGGAAATGGGAAGTCCCAAGTAATTCATTTACTAAGGAATGCAACAGAAATGACTAATGAGTGATTCTCTGCTTTCCCAAAAAAAAAAAAAAAAAATCTATGAAATTATTTATTGTCAAAGAAAACAACATTAGTATGGAAATTGTTGGAGAAGCTGTTCTGTGAAGCGTTTCCTTCATCGACACATTTAATTTTTGTGTCTTTTACTGATTTATGTAACATAGTTTAATCGTGCTTTGCAATCATGTCTTTTAAATTCGGAAACCTAAATGTTGTCCTCTAAGTAAATATTGTATATTTAATTTACACTTTTACATTTAAATGTAATTATATATAAGTTATAGTAACCCCTAAAATTAATTTATTTTGGCAAATGTAGTATGGTCACAAACGTTTTGAACTGTGAAAAATAAACGTGCTCGCAAAAAATGATAAATTATTATTAAAGATATTATACAGCTTTTACAATAAGTTTATCCAAGAAATTCTAGAAGATCAAAACAACAATGGCAACATTACAGATTTCCACAAGAACAAGGCAGCTCATAAGTAAGTTTAGAAATGTATTCATTTGTTCCATATTTAAAACAGCAGTGCAACAGAAACCCACGTGCCTTCTGTTTGTACCTATAAATACATTATTTCTATATATTTTCCTGGAAATTACAGCTATGTTCAGGTGGGGCAAAATACTGCAGAGTTAATTAGTTTTATGCGCGCATTTAATTTATGTGATGAATAAAATGGGTGCTGCATAAGAATGTATCTGTGAAGGGAATGATAATGCTGTTCCTAGTTTTAGTCGAACTGCTGGTTTTAGAATTTATTGTTGTGCTGCTGGTTTTAAGTGTCGAGTACATCAGACTTGCAGACAAAACGTTGTCTTTTCTTTTATAAATCTTCTTATTTAGTGCTGCTAATTGTTCAGAAGAGACCTTTATACTCTACTATAGCATTGCCCTCTTAAAATTTTGACTTTGTATGATGGGACCACTTCTTGCAGATATTGGCTTTTTGTCCCTTCATGCTTGTTTTAGATATTCATATTGTAGAAATCCTCACTTTTAGCCAGGGAAACTGTTACACCTATAATGTTGGTTCCAAGGTAGGTAGCATGAGTGCATGTCAATGCTGCATGCGAGTGCTACTTCCAAATGAGCATGCCGCCAAATAAAAGAAGATGCTGTTAGCATGAGCAGAGTTAGCTGACAGTATAGAATGTCCAATAAGACAGTCTCTTGGGCTGTGCTGAGAATGACACATTGCTATACATTTTTGTCAGTCAGCCATCTCCATAGTTCAACATGGTACAATTTTAGAAGACCTTAATACTGTCTGTTTCCATTGTCATTCTGGTATACTGTGTTCATACATGGCTACATAATATAATTACTGTCTTTAACAATGTCATTTTTACTCTTTCCATACCATATAAATTCATAGTTAAAGATAGTATAATATCTGCTTGTTATGAACATTTCAAGTCATACTTAAAAAAAAAAAAAAAAAGACTTCTGGAAAGAAATTACCTGTCTTTAACAAATGGACATGGACTGAAACCTGCTTACAGCCATTTCTAATTCAGGAGTAAACTACTGGAGTTCTTACAAATAAATTTCATCTTAGATATAAAAGGTAATCTGAGAGATACAGCTAAAGCAGAGCATTTATTTTATAATTTCATAACCTCTGTAGGTGACCATTAATACTGAGAAAGCCTTTCTTTGGGAGTTGTTGAGTTACAGTGATATAGTCATTTCTAACTCTGATACTTGTCTTCTGTATTTTGTTGTGTATATATATATATGAATATTATTTACACCCCATAAGGGGTGCACTTGTTTTGTGCTGTAAATATATTATGTTTGTATGTGTTCTCTTTTTTGTGTCCTGTTGTCTGTTTCTTTCTCTAATAAAGTTTATAAAATATTTTGACTCAATCACTGGGTTTTGTGTGCATTATGATTTACTTGTGTTTATTTTTATGTTGGAAAGTGCCAACAGAAGTTCCAGATTATATGAACTCTATTCATATTGTAATCACTAAAATGTTGTCTTTCCAGTAGATGTGTGGCACAAATTTATCTTGAAATCATCATTTTTGGCAGTGGAGTACAGAATTATTGCATTTTGTTGTAACAAAGGGATAGTAAAGGAAAAATGAAGACTCACATAAGCAGGTGAACATCATTTCTGGCTTGTATGTACTTCCAAATATTAGTTTATTTTTATTATGTTATATTATTATGTTGTGTTATAATCCTAACATGTATATTGAAAGGTGTGCTTCATCTCTCCCTGTTTGTACTAAAGAAAGTTTGATGTCTTCCTCCTCAGTATATTTATCTGATTAACAGTAAGTAATAAATAAAGACATCTGCAAAGTTATCAACTTGTCTTAGATTACCACCCCTAACAAAATTAGAATGTGAAATAAAATGTCATAGTTTTGCAAACTTAGGCTGTATAATTTATGTCAAGCTCAAACACTGTATCAGAGATCATAAATGCTTGTTTGTGTTAAAATATAACTTGCATCGACAATCACAAGTTCACCAACTTAACAGACCTGCCTCTACCTGGGGTCTTAAACTCAAATAACTACTGGTGCTGTATGAAGACTAGAAAACTTAGGCAAGGGCCACAGACTCCAAGACAAAAAAGTTAGGCATGATAACTAGAACAGTACTGTAGTCACTTCCCTCATCTATAATAATGCTGGGTTTGAGAGCTGCTTGAAGTCAAAGGGCCATGAGTTTGAGATCCAAGCTCTATAAACATTCTAAATTATTATTAGTGTAACATAAATATACAACATATGCTTACAAGAAAACATGCGTTTATCTATTCATATTTTGATCACTAAAATGTAATCTTTCCAGCAGTTCTGTGGCACAGGTTTCTCTTGTCATTATCAACTTTTGGCAGTGCCTGCTAGTCAGAACAGTAAACAAAAAAAGTGTCACTGTCCCAATGCATGTCCAATTGAACAGCCAATGTTCTTTTAAGTAAAGATTGAATTATACTCTACTATTTACAAATACAATACTCAGGTGAAGTTAATTAATCTGCACAACTTCAAAAGTAGGTGCATTTTATGACATAGGGAGAGCATTAACAGCTCCCAACAGTTTATCACTTTGTAGAGCACCCCTGATTTTGCCTCATAGTGTTGTCCTGACCTTCAGACATGTTTTAAGTCACAGAGGATTACAATCCATGAATAATTCTAAACACTGCCGCTTCGTACCTCTTATTTAGAAAATGAATGGAAATGTAAAACATATTGTTTTACTAGCTTTCTAAGTGAATTAGTGTAACATTTACAAATTGCCCAGGATTTTGGGCATCTGGCCACTAACTCTTTCGTTTTTTGTGTTTGTCCAGAATTGTTGAGATTTCAAAGCAGTGCATTTCTTTATGGGACATGTCTTTTCAGACATTAAGTATCCTGCTCATCAGTACTTTTATTTGTATTGAATGCCATTAAGTCAAGTACTCTTCTCTATGTAGGGACTGCTCTGATCAGAGTTCACACTGTGGGAACTAAAGTGTTTCCACTTCTCCATGACGATTTAGCAGATAATATATGTGACTAGAAGGAGGTATTGGGGACACATTCCCACACATATGTATGAGGTGAAGAATGAGATGCCCTCAAAGGTTCCTTACAAATAGAATACAGGGAGTAAACACAATGTTCTTTACTGATTGCCTCAAAGCCCTGTTTCTTTACTCAGTATTATACAGACTTGTAACCGGTGATCTGTGCCTGGACCCTATTTTGATGTATATTTTGCACATCTGCAAAACAAGCAATATCACAACTACTAGATTAAAAGACCTACATGTTTTCTTGCAACATAAATAGAACATGTTGGAGGGACCGTAGTTATGATTCTCTGGATCAGACTTCCCATCCATGTGCAGCAGAGTTCCACCCTATTCCTATTTAAGTGCAACTCGGACCAGTGGGTGGGTGATCAGAAATTCGCCCCTGGTGTGGATCCTATGTCACAGATGGAAAGAGCCAGTCAGTAAATCACCCCTATAAATCAAATATAAATCAAATTTGTGGGTCATATTTGTGTTGCACAGCTAGGCTTTTAAGGGTCATAACAGTTGTTAGCCTAGTATACACATATGAACCTATGAACTACAGTGTCTATATTACATAATCAAACTTTTAAAAGTTTGAATGTCATATGGTCAACACCATATGACAGAACTTTTAAAAGTTTGAAAATGTAATAAAAAAAAATAAACCAAAGCAAAAACCTACATGAACGGTTTAAGCAGGGGGCAAGCCACGCACACCCACCACGCTTTAAATATACCAACTCCGAGATTGTACTACAGTGCAGAAAAGGGAAATCTTCCCATTCTGCACTGTACGGAGATCTCTGTTGAAACGTTCACACTTTCAAAAGTTCGATCATATGCTGTCGACCATATGACGTTCGAGCTTTTAAGAGTTTGACAATGTAATATAGACCCGCTCTTTATAGATATATATATATATATATATATATATATATATATATATATATATATATATATATATATATATATATTTATAGAGAGAGAGAGAGAGAGTGAGACAGATTACCTTCAGTTGGTCGACTTACCACAAGACTGAAACTCGTATGACTGAGACATAAGACTACATTCTACTTTCAAAATGAGCAATAAAAGCAAAAATTTAAGTTCATCAGTGGTTTACAGGGAGGAAAGCCCCCCTGCACCTCCCACACTCCCTGCTAATTAAATATACCAACTTTGAGATCACACTGCAGTGGGGAAAAGGGTAAATTTCCCAATCCTCACTGTACCGTGAACTCCATTCCATTTGTTTTCCATGCTTGTTTTAAACGGAGCATATGATTTTATGACTGCAGTATGATCTGCAGTCGTAAGGGTGCTGTATGACATGTGCTGTAGCTATTTTGGCATTCCATCTTTCAGTACTATGGAGTTTCGGTGTTTTAATCTTGATCATACAAGTGTCGGTCTTGTGGTAAGTCAACCAACTGAAGGTAATCCATATAGATGTATATATGTATATATTTATATTAGTAATATTCCACTGATCTGATGAGTAGCTAATAAGATGAAATGTGATATCTCATCTTACTGCCTTTACAATTGGTTGGTCCTTTTGAAGCCATAACTCAAATATCTTGTCCTCAAGAAGTTTGTTGGAGAAATAATGGGACAAAATTCTACTTGGTAATTGACAGAATCATATTACTGATCAGTGTTAAGCACAGTGGTGCTAGTAAAATGTGTACACATAAGGAAGACAACTTAGTCTACCAATTAGTACAAGGGCAACAGACGAGGTAAAGTTGCCAAAAGGACACCTCATTAGTAACTGTTCACCATGTATCTGACTTGAACACTGCACTATCAGAACTGACCATGCAAGTGTCCTCCCTACCAACTCATGCATTGTGGGAGCACAGACTCCTCCCAGCATGCAGGCATGCAAACATACAGGCACCCATGTATAAACACAGACACAGCTGTGGATGACCCATGTAGCACCCTGAGTTGTTCCCTGATTTGGCACCACAAAAAAAATGACTGTGATCTGGTTGGTCCTCCTTATATTCAGGAGTCAGCCAAGTCAAGTTTTTGTGCCCCCACCTGTCAATTCAGCTAAGGGGCAAAAAAAGAAGGGAAAAAAAGGATTTCTGCTATTAAAGCTGTAGCAAGCTCCTTGCTAAAACTTAAGCTACACACTTCAGTGCTGCAGAAAATTAATTTCTGTACCGGCATCCAGAAATGTCAGTTAAGAAATGAATACCGATACTACACTACTGATCATTCTGAATCTCCAAATTGCAACCCCTAAAACCTTGTATCCATTGTGGCTGTTCCTTTGCCCTATCCTAGCTAAGCTACTGCACACAGATGCACACACACCCACACCCACACCCACACACATACACACACTCAGGCTTCCATGCAGGCAAACCAACACACATCTATGCTGTCACAAACAAGCACCTACAGGCATGCTGAGACTAACAGAACCACTAACTTAATCCTCTCTCCACACACACATGCACACACACACACACACACACACACACACACAGACACACACACACACACACACACACACACACACACACACACACACACACACATGGTTCCATAATACCTACCTATGATCTATGACCTTTCCAAAATTACAGTGTTTTTCCTCTTCACATAGAAATAATGATAATAATAATATAATAATAATAATAATCATAACGGGGTAAAATGATTCTTCTCTTCTCACATTTTTTCTATAATCACTGGACAGTGCTCTTGTTGGGCCAGCATCATTTCGGGGTGACAACACGTGGCTGACTTGCATTAACTGCTTCCCTGAACTCCTTTGTTTGCATGCGTATTTGACAGTGGGACTTGTCATCGTGCTATAGCTAGAGTCGATGCAAAGCAGCACTAAGAATATTCAGTGAATCACTGAAGCCTACCATGATGTGGAAAACTATAAGTTAAGGCTTTTGCATCTTGGCAAACCTTTCTGAATTTCAGGACTGTTTAGTTATAAAAATAAGGCAAAGAGTTATGAAAAAGTGGTGCCAGAAATGAACACGTTTCATCTGACATTCAGTCACTGTAAGAATGAAACTCAAATAGTTATTTTTTTTCTTTAATTTTAAAATAAAGCACATCTGTGGACCTTGGTTCTCCTCAGGACTGGCTGCCTCACTTGGCATTTGGTTGTGTACAGATATTAAATATATATATTTAATGGCAGATATTAAATGCCAGAGCAATTACAACTGTCAGTTAGGAATGGAAGTAAAACATTTCTCACAAGTGTGGGTCATACAGTTCTCAATGTGGAAGGTTTTTCCAACCAAATCTGACTACTTACAATATGACAAAAATGCCAGCATGGTCAAAAGGTTGCTATCTTCAGTGTACATTAGCAGTAACATTTTAGAGAGTCTTCAACAAGAACGTATGATGTACTATGTGTGATACGAAATGAGTCAATATCACCTGCTTTGATCGGAATGTAGGTTACCATATATGTAATATACACACAGTATATATATATATATATATATATATATATATATATATATATATATATATATATATATAAATATAAACATGCATAAACCAACATACATAAATCAACATAAATACATCATATATATATAAGCATATATATATATATATATATATATATATATATATATATATATATATATATATATATATATATATATATATATATGTATAAAATATATATATATATATATATATATATGTATATATATATATATATATATATACATATATATATATATATATATATATATATACATACATACAGATCCACTACAGAAGCTCGAAGTTTCAAAAGATCTAAGTTTTAAAACTTCGAATATTTTGAATGGAGATCGTCATACAGCGTGAAATGGGATATTTACCATTTCAATCACTGTAGTGTGATCTTGGCGTTGGTATATTTATTTAGCAGGGGGTGAGGGGTGAGGGGGTGCAGCGGGGCTTGCTCCCCTGAAAAAATGTAAACATTTATTTTTTGTTTTTATTTTTTTTTATTAAGTTTTCGAACTTTCAAACCTTTGGTCTTATGGTCTTGGCCGTTTGACATTTTTAAACTTTGAGCTTTTGAAGTTGATCCATATATATATATATATATATATATATATATATATATATATATGTATATATATATATATATATATATATATATATATATATGTATGTAGATGTGTGTGTGTGTGTGTGTGTGTGTGTGTGTGTGTGTGTGTGTGTGTGTGTGTATCACCACTGTAATAACTGGTTTAGTGGATATTTGAATATGATACTATATTTTGAATATGGATATTATGCTACAAGTTAAAGATATTTAATGTGTTAGCTCTACAAAGTCTGATTTATGCCTCTTTTTTTGTGACAGTTTTAGTACTAGCCAAGCTGGAATCTTTTTGATGTAAACATGAAACATACTTAGCACTATAGGTTTTTATGAATTCTGTAGCTGTGAGTTGGAAGGCCAACTCAAATCAAGAAATGTCATTGGCAGAGAACAATGAATGACTCTGACAGGTTAAGAAAATAAACAAAATTGTTGGTCATTTGATTTCCCAGCTTTGTAGGCATTTGTTTTTATCTGTCTAGTATCAAGACTTGAAACTTGTAAACACAGATCAGTAGCAGGAAAAATACTGAAGAGTAACAGAGTCTGTAATGATTTCTCATGAAGTATGTTTGTTTTATTTGCAGGGTTTAGATTGCAGCTCTGCATGTCTTTTTTTGCCATGATGGCATACATAAGATCTCACAAGAAAAGCTTATACAGGCTAGTAAGACATTAACACTTTAGTTCCAATTCAGAAATAGCATATTTTGTAACAGAAGGCAAATGCCCAAGTAAGTTTTTTTTAATTTTATAAAAGTGCATATTAAAAACTTTAACAATGCATTATCTACATGTATCCATTTACAAAATGGTGCTGCTTTCCTTTAAAACAATATAAGATGTAGTAACAATACTTTATTGATATTCACTAGACTTTTTTCCTTATTGTTTTTTGTGGGACTGCAGCAGATTTAACATAAATAAATAACTATATCAATCTCCATCACACAGTCGGCTATTTTATAATAATTATATTGTTCATGCGTATAGTAGCAGCTGTATTTTGTCTTGTAATGGGTATATACTATTTTAAGTGTATGAGTACCTCATAGGTGGTTCAATCAAACTTGTGTGCATTTTTATGCCTAGTAACAGAGGACGTTGCTCAGAGTAACTTAGGCTGTAGCTACGATACAAGCCTGTGGATTCATTAGCAGCATATACATCACAGTGAAGGGTAACATGATTGGCTGGCTGCACATGATGAGCAGCAGTGCTAATCAAATAAGCAAGACTCAAAGCTATGCTACACATCGAGCAGTACCTGCTTGTGGCCAGAATACACACTCGTAACCATGTTGAGGTGCGGCAGGGCTCTTGTACACAATGAAAACTGAGGACAGTAAACAAGCTTAAGCTCAGTAGGCAAATAGCACAAAAATAAATAGAACAATTTGAAATACATAAAAAGATGGGATGCCTAATAATATGAGTCACTGCTCTCAAATGAATCAGGGACAAACATCATCAGAATGAAGGACAGATACAGAAATAATCAGGGACAATTAGAGACACTTTTTACAATGTGTTGTTGACAGAATAAGAGGATGTGAATTAATATATATTTTCTGAACTAAAAGAAGTGCACACTTTTAATTATTTACCTATTTACAATTCAACACCTTTCTCCAAAGGTCACCATTTATACAAGAAATTAAGAAGGACAGAAATAAAACTGTAGTCAAACCCTGGGATGTCCCTGTTAAACTTGGATAATTGAGAGGTATTTTACTAGTGGATGGGGTAGCTTGATAGAGTAGGACACTGCTGATAGTTGAGGTAGTGGACATGTGGAAACATCAGTAGTATTGTCATGTGTACTGGGAAATAAAACACAGAAAATAAATGTCCAAAATGAAGCAATTGTGGTGTTTGAAGGGATGTAGGTAATACAGGTGTACAAATGCCCATATCTTACATGTATTTAAGTAACAAACAGGGGTAATGGGAAACTACATGCATAAAATACTCCCACAGTAATTAGGACTCTCAACAATGTTAAAGAATTCAAGTTGGCCTTAAAAGAATACATGAACAGTCAATGGTCCTGCCATTGTACTCAGCCTCCTTAACTTATTCTCAAGTACTCAGAATCCCTAACTTCTTCTCCTTCTACTATCCTGTTGCAGCACACTTGCCTACCTAAAATCTCTACTTAATTTCTCCCCTGTCTACATAATCTGGGTCTATATTAGAATACCGAACTTTCAAAATTTTGAGTGTTCTAATATCGACCAGTTTTCAGCGAATGCTGAAAATATCGAAGAAACAGAAAAACAAATTTTTTCCTAGGGAAAGAATTTGGTTATCCATTTCTGTTGCTTCGGTATTTTCAGCACTGTGGTGGAAAGTTACGGGTCGGGTTCAGGTAAGTGTGCAATTGTGTGGACGTGAGGGTTAGGGCAGGTTAAGTGAGTTAGGGTTAGGGCATGGGTCAGGTAAGTGTGTGATTGTGTGGACGTGAGGGTTAGGGTGGGGTAGGTGAGTTAGGGTTAGAGGGCGGGTGAGGTGACTGTGTGATAGTGACGGACCTTAGGGTTAGGGTTTGGGTTAAGGTAAGTGAATAGTTAGTGGTGTATGTATAGTTTAGTGTAGGGTTAGGTGTAAGAGTTTAGGTGTATGTGTGTGAATTGCTGTTTGTTTGGTGTGCTTGTGTTGTGTGTATGTGTTTTGGAACAGCAAATTTTTTCCCTAGGAAAAAAATTGCTGTTCTATATGTTCGATGTTTTAAATTTTCGATTAATAGGGTTCGATATTAGAACACTCGACATTTTGAAAGTTTGGTGATCTAATATAGACCCCATAATCTGACTTTCCTTCTCAACCTAAACATACTTCTACTCTCATATCACCTCTATTTACTATTCATTACTGCAGTATCCTTTAATTAGTACTTCCCAGCTATGTTGCATTACCTCCACAATCTTATCTCTAAATCAATGTTCATAATTAGTTTGTTATTGCAAAACCCATGTATAAACCTGTACTGTCTTGTCTGTATTTAATACTGTATGTTATTGAAAACCCAATTTAAACTTGTCTGTATTCAATATAAATTCTATTTTTGAACACTGTTAATATGTTCTTACATACCTGGAGTTTTTCTCCAGATTGTTGATTTGGTACCTTAAGTA
The DNA here is from genome assembly GCF_019279795.1 of Protopterus annectens. Classification (NCBI taxonomy): domain Eukaryota; kingdom Metazoa; phylum Chordata; order Ceratodontiformes; family Protopteridae; genus Protopterus; species Protopterus annectens. The sequence goes on along the minus strand of NC_056732.1, from coordinate 211,136,676 downwards.
CTCTAGTGTAAAAATAAATGTGGAGCTTTTCCCCCGGGCCTCCGCTGAAAAAGGGCTATCAGCTCAGTCGGACAAATCTGGTCAACAAATGTAAAAATAAATAAATAAATTAATTAATTAATTAATTAATGAATAAATACAATTGTGGACCAGTTGAGAAAAATAAGGAACACATCTGCACATAATTCTCAGCCAAGTACTGATCCTGGAAACAAAAATAACAGTTGTGAAAGCACCAAGTATGATGGGAAGGATAGGAACTGCGATAGTTAATATATATCAAATCAGTATGCAGTGTAACCCACAAACAGCTGACAAAGAAACACAACTACAAGTTTAAAAAGCACAGTACTTGTGGATTACGCTGCAATGCATTGGTACCAGGTGTAGAATTATGACAAATGAGGATATTAAGTACACTGGAGATGTGTGCAAGTCATGAGAAAAATACTGAGTTAGAAACCTTGGAATATACAAGTCATGTGGAGGCAGTCCATATACACACACACACACACACACACACACACACACACACACACACACACACACTTTAACATCACACTTGTGTGTTTAAGAATGTCAGTGTCTGTGGACACAATCATATATGTGCAAAAAAAGACCACCAATGATAGTTAGCCCCTAGAAGTGATAAAAAATTTGCCTGATGTCATTAATTGTTAAATGATAACTGCTACATGTACTGTTTCTCTTTATTATATGTGTAGGGAGGGTAAAGTATTTGTGGCATATGTGTTCCTTCACCTGCTACACATGTACAAGTTACTCCAGTCTGAAAAAATATTCCTCTGAAAGCAGTATATTATCATGTTAGAGACAGATGCAACAGTACCATCATGTAGTAACTGAAGTCCAAAAAGTGCAAGAAGTCACATACAGCAGGTGTATGCTAGCCTAAAACAATGTTGGTATTCCCCACACATCGACCACTACCTCCATTGCATGACCATCATTACAGGCAAACTGCTGGAGAAAAACAAGTGAAAATAACTATTTCACATCATTGATTACCTATTGTGCTTTGTGCTAAAATCATCATGCAATGTAATACATAATCCTACCAGGCAGGCTCATAAGGAAGTGCAGCAATTACTGAATGGACATCTACCAATCCCAAACCATAGCAAAAGTCCTGTTACACTTTGTGATAACTGCGTAACATGACATACAACAAGATCTGATGAATAATCCTTTCTAGCCTGTAAGTACTGTAATGCAAACAAAATAAAAGGGTACACACCACATTTATTAGAACATAGGTAAAGTATTTCAAGTTCCTCTTGACCTGTGGAGTAACTGAAGATGCCTCCCAAGACATCATACCACACTTGTCAGACAACACACTTAAATGGATAACCCAAGTATTGTGTTTGAATGCATATGGTTTCCATTAAAGAAACTACAAAATGTGGTCTTTTGCTCCCCAGATGAGAATGTATATAATAAGTTAAACTGTAACCATCAATAGCTTTTAAGGAGTCATTCCTGAGTGTTAACAGTTGTTTACACACCCAGTAGTTACACCCTAGCAGACATGAACATTTGCATATCTGTGTTCATAGTGCTGTATTTCAACCACTAATGCCACAGATAGAACTGAATCCAAAATCTCATGAAGCCCACACTCAGAGGGACTACATCAGGAGTCTGCTGTAATGGTTATGTCACTACTAAAACATAATTTTATGGCTCAAAGCCTTACAATCTGTTAATTTACACAGTCATCTGTGTTTGCATGTTAGCATCTGTTTGGGTAAACCAGTCCTGTTTGTCTCTATTGCCTTCCACAATTATATTACCTGACTCAAACCCCTGCCTATCCAGGGTCACAATCTAGAGTAAGGCATATTAACTGCTGATTCTATGGAAGAGATCATTATCAGAGTTGTGAGAAAGCATACACTTGAATGTCAGACTACAGTGATGTATTTGAAGCCATATGACTAATAAATGAGTTTGAGTTATCAAAATGTATGTAGCCATGTAACTATTCATCTTAAATTGATTTATCCAAATCATCCATTGTACACCTGCTATACAACCACTTAGATGAGAACAGCTGGATTTGAACCACTATCTATGTCAGCCCTCTAATGAACAGTGAATTTACTGCTTCTGCTACAGTAAACTTTAAACTACAAGTTTCAGAAAGCACACAGCTATAGATATATAGGACATGCAAGATATACAGGGAAGGTGATGGACACAAACGTTTGTGAGACAACATGATGGGGATAGGTAATGGACTTCAGAGAGGCTTCCTTATCCATCATGAGTACAGTTAGAATCTAGTCCTCACCATCTGAACTATCATCACTGTCTCCTGCTGAACACACATTAGACAGTGCTGAATGGGGCATCAGTTTGGCTGTTTGATACAGGATGTTTTCTATTCTTTTGATGTAGCACCAAGGCCCCTCTCTCATTACAACCCTGTCGGATCTTGATGGATGATGTAATTGCTACCTTCATGGGCACTACTCCTGGGGAGTACCAGTGTACTGGCCCCCAGGGCAGAGCTACCTGATGCTATTGGAGCAAGTAGTGCAGGAGTCATGGGGCAATGCTGCCAGATTGTGACCTAGAAGTGCCAGGTGCCTGTGCTGCCTGTGGGGGTGCCACCACAGCCACTGTGGAGGGATGGGAGTCAGATCCCCTGTGGTAAGATTAGCTTCTCATGCTGCTGGTCATTCTTGTTTGTGCAGGAGTTATGGTTCAAATGTCATTAGAAATAAAGAAACAGGACAGGGGAAAGACAACAGAAAATATCATGAATTGCATGACATTATAATATACCACATTTCCTCAATATTGCCAAATAAATATGCTAAGATTTGTCACATCTACATATAAATGTGAAGCCACATGTGTTTTAAACTACACATTTAATCTCATCAGTATTATTCACATTAGGCAAAGAATTGTGTGACTATTGCATTCCAAATCATAAATTGCTCAGGTGAAATGATTGCAATGTTATTCTAAATAAATTATTGCAGAATAATAAACTTTTAGGTAATACACTGCTGCTGCTACTTGGATTTGAACCCTCATTAAGCTATATTGACTGAAACACTGGCGAATACAATGTTAAAGATCTATTCTAGCAGGCATATATGATTGTTACATATAGAGTATGATGTATATACCTCGCAGTTAAGAGAGGTTTATTCGAAGTCCCCTAGAAGAAAAGTGTTTGGTTCAGTGAATACAGATCACACCATATGTTAGAAAAATATATAATAGTAATATGCATGCTTAGTGCATTCGAGGTTTAAAAGGGTTAAAACATTTATTCTGTTCACACTGCATAAATCTGCACAGCTATTAGAAACTTAACAAGAGACATTTCATTTCTGCTAATGTCATGAAAATAACAAGAGACATTTCATTTCTGCTAATGTCATGAAACTTAACAAAGAGATACTTCATTTCTGTTTATGCCATGAGAAAATATGCAGCTGCTAGAAGCTTTGATAAAGAAAACAATAGATGCTTGAAAGTATAAACCATAGTCAGCATTACTTGTACCAAAGCTAGAAATTTACCTTGAATCTAGACAAAATGTAACACATGTATTAGAACTGTACAATTGAAGAATTGAAAAGTTAAGGTGGGCTAAAATAAGCCCAAGGCCAGGTTGTTTTTCTCAAAATGTTTTTGCAAGACGGCAAATAATCTGACCATGTCAGCAATAATTCTGGTAAAATTTTCTGTGAAACATACAGAAAGCTGTATCCAACTACGTCAGTAATAGAATAGTAAAATTTTCTGTGTGACATGAAGAGAACTGTATAAGAATAACATACTGATCACCAAAGGGTCAGACAAATCCTGTACCTACATGCTTTGTCTCCTTGCTGCAAGTAATAAAGGGTGCCTTGCTTGAACCTAATGTGCATTGGTCTTTGAAGTTTTTTCCTTTTACAGATTGGTCACCCGAGCCGGAACCCTCTCTTCACCTCGGATCAGATGGCCAGGTGGTTGAAACTGTACGGGGAAGAAACCAAATCGGTTCTTCTTATATGGAAAGTCCTCCGACTGAATTGTCGTTCAAAAGAGGCCAGCCACTTTTTAATCTGTGACTGATGGACAGGTCTCCACGAATCGGTGATCAATCACGTAGGCTCAGGTAAGGTGAATCTACTTTTTTCTGTTTTCTGTTTTAGATCAGGGACTAGTGTGTATTGTTTTTGTCAGATTGTATTTTTGCAAGTCAGGGACAAAAAAGATTACTGCCTTGTCATAGATCAGGAGAAACAGAATAAGTAGGCAGTCATTCTGAAGAGACTATAACAAAATCCATGGTACCACGTTAAAAATTAAAAGAAGTTACGTAACGATCAAAGGGTAAAACAAAATGGGTAATAATTGCACAAAAAGACCCCAAATTCTACCGTTAATGGAAGACGCAAAATATATGAAGTCGCAGCGTGCCGATAATATTAGATATTATTCAAAATGGGTTAATAAATACAAATTTGATGGAAAATTAGAAAAATCCTCGCTTATCAAACTTATCAAACAGCACAAAAACAATTCCAAGGGTCGGATAAAAAAGCAACGTCGATTAGGAATTCCTCAGGCACACAGATGGCTGGAGGAAGTAAACCGTAGGGAACAAAAAAACAAAGATTCAAAAGCAATGTTTTTAGATAAGGAGGATAATAACTTAGTAATAGCATCAGCACCTCCGCCTCCCTTACCAGAATATGAAGCAAGTGAACAGGTTAGTCCACCCCCACTATATCCTGTGGTCACTGAAGATATAGATATTGTGAAATTAAAACTGACTAAAATTAGAGATCCCATCGGGACCAGGTCCCAGACAAAGGCAGGTAATTCAGAAAAAGGTATCGAGTTATGGCAAATAGTTAAGAATTCATGATCTATAGGTGAAGAAGAAGAAATATGCCCGCTTATAGAAGTACCCAATCCTCAGGCAGGTCAAGACAGTCAAGACCCAACTATCTTAGTGTATAGACCTTGGACTCCAGAGGATATCTGGAAAGCCACTGAGGGAATTCCCCATCCAAAGGTTAATTTTAGAAAATTCTCAGAAGATTTGCAAGGAATGAGGTTGAGTTATAACCTAAATGGAAAAGAAATAGAAAAAGTAGTTAGACAAATTGTAGGGCCAGATTGGTACATGATCAGTGGGAACTGGAATCCCCGTGATGCTGCACAAAAACCCCTCCCACATAGCAGTGCAAAATTAGACACCAGAGTAAAAGGTCTTACAGACCGCATCTCTGAAAAATGGAAACCTAGGGCAGACTGGACTTGCATTAATCAATGCATCCACAAGAAGGTGAAACAATTTTTCGGTATTATGCCAGATTGTTAGAATGTTTTAATAACCACTGTGGAATGCAGGTTCCTGAAGATCAAACACAAGATTCCCCATATGAACAGCAGTTAAAGAATGCATTTTTAAAAGGCAGTAGCACGCCTATAAGCAGTTTTATTATGCCTATAAGCAGTTTTATTACAAAACACATGGTAGACCATCGTACAAGCAGGTTACAATCATTACTTGAATATGCTAGGCATGCCGAAAGGCATTTTAATTGCAAAAAGAAAAAAAAAGCTCAAGTATTTTCTGTAGAAGATGGAGCAGAAGTTTATGTAGTACAGTTTGGGAAAAAGGGCAAGAAAAATGCGCAGGGAAACAAACAATCTGATCAGCGATCAGAGGACTTTGAAGGGCGGAAGAAAAGGGGAGAATGTTTTAAATGTGGTAAAAAGGGACATTTGGCAATGGATTGCAAAAAAACAAAAAGGCAACAAAGGAAGACAAGGAGGGTGAGGACTGACTATACGGCAGTCAAAAATCACTAGAAGGGGCTAGAGAAGAAAGGACAAATGAGGATGTGATAGAGGGAGTAGAGGAAGTGCAGGAAGTTAGTGACAATGAAGAAAATGAAATATTAGACCTAGCTTTATTGAGCTTGGAGCTCTATTTAGCAGACCCAAAACCAAAAGTTACACTCTTGGTAGGAGGCAGGGAGGTCAAATTTTTGTGCGACTCAGGGGCATCACGAACCCTGATACACCTCTACAAACTGCCAGAAAACACAGAGTCACCTGATTACATACTGGTCAAAGCAGCTAATGGCAGCTGTATCGGGAGCCTCTCTTCTGTAACATTGCAATAACTGATCCAGTTTCAGGATTGACACAAAGAAGCAAAATTGTAGTTTCTACAAAATGCCCAGTAAACCTCTTGGGCAGAGACCTCATGCAGCTATTTGGTATAACAGTAGTCCCAACCATGCAGGGTATGGAAGCACAGCGACAAATTAACACCTTTGTAGTGCAATCAGAGGGTGAAATGTTTTATTGGTACAGCCAGGACTTGGTTACGACTGGTCCAGTGACTGTGACTAAAGAGTTAATGAACCTAGCCATCAGCAAGTTCCCCTCCCTTGACATTGATAAGAAACACCTGTTGCACTGTACCATGTATTATTGCAACATACCAGGACCTGATAAAGGTATATAAGCAAGAGTTATTTAAGAATCATGCAAACAGATTGATATTGTGTAATCTGTACTGGGACACAGAAGGGAACAGTGTAGCCAGCTGTTCATTGCCCCAGGAGTTCTTTGCACTTTATAAATCTAATCGATTACCACATGTTACCTTAACCAAAAACAGAAATATAGAATGGGCAGACCTAGGAGAAAAAAAGTCACGAGATGAGAGAAACCGACAGAACTAGAACTGTCAGAACAAGGAATACAAGTAGAAAAATTGAATTGGATAACTCAGACCAACCCAGCTGTGCACTTGCAGCCTAGCGATGACAGCTGATTGACATTCCTATTAAAGGAGGAAGAGAATGCCTTAAGAGACGTACCAGAGACTCTCTGGTCAACAGGGAAATCAGATGTAGGACTCATTCGTACAGCGGGACCAGTTACTATCACGCCAAAGTCAGCATTCAGACCACAAAAAAGACAGTATCCCTTAAGAAAAGATGCAGAGGCAGGGATAAAGCCTATTATAGCAGCCTTACTTAAAGGAGGGATACTAGTAGAATCTCCCGACTCACCATGTAACACACCCTTATTTCCAGTTAAAAAGGCCAATGGAGAATGGCGTAAGGTCCAGGATTTACAAGCAGTAAATTATGCAGTAATACCAAGGGCACCCATGGTGCCAGACCCACACACCCTGTTGAATGATTTAAAACCTCAACAAAAATATTTTTCTGTGGTAGACATCAGCAACGCATTATTTTCGATACCGATACACCCTGACAGCCAGTATTGGTTTTGCATTTACATTTCAGGGGAAAAGGTATACATATACGCGACTACCACAGGGATATTGTGAAAGTCCAACAATATTCTCACAAGAAATGGCAAGCAACTTGGTGGGATTCACCCCACCAAGAGGCAGTCAGATTTTACTTTATGTTGATGACATCTTGCTGGCGGCCCCCACCCAGCAGGATTGTAGAGAAGATACCATAGCACTTCTACTAGTTTTAGCCACTGAGGGACATAAGGTAAATAACAATAAACTGCTGCTTTGGAAAAAACAGGTCAAATACCTAGGATATGTAATATCCAAGGAAGGTAGAACGTTAGATGAGGACATAAAAATAGCAATTTTGCAAGCACCAAAACCCACTACCAAGAAGGAAATGATGTCCTTCCTGGGTACAACAAATTTTTGCCGGAGCTGGATTCCAAACTATGCCTTGGAATCTGCACCTCTGACTGACCTTATATATAAGAAGCCTATGGCAGCGCAGGATTTGTTGCAATGGACACCAGAGGCAGAATCTGCCTTCTGTAAACTAAAGCAGTTAATAGCGTCCTCATTAGTTCTGGGATTGCCAAACTACCATAAACGTTTTTTCCAAACTGTAGATTGTAAGCAGGGTTACATGACATCAGTGTTGACACAACAGCATGGGGATAAGCAACGCCCCATTGCTTACTACTCATCACAACTGGACCCAGTGGCACGGTCCTTACCCCACTGTGTACAAGCAGTAGTTGCAGCTGCAATGGCAGTACAGGCTTCAGCCTCAGTAGTCTTGTTCCACCCTCTCACTTTGAGAGTACCTCATGCAGTTGCGATTATTTTACTACAAGACAAGGTGGCATATCTTTCCCCTGCTAGGCATCTTTCCTGTATGACTATATTATTGAGCCAACCTCATATGACAATTGAACGATGCATGACTTTAAACCCTTATACGCTGCTCCCGACCCCTGCAGATGGCACACCGTACTGCTGCCTGCAGGTAATTGAGCAAAAGACACTACCTAGAAAAGATCTCATGGATGTCCCCTTGGATGATTGTCTTGTCATTGTAGATATGTTTTCCAGATGGGTGGAAGCCTTTCCAACCAAAAATCCAGATGCAGCTACGGTGGCAAAAGTACTTGTCAAGGAAATCATTCCTAGGTTTGGTATTCCGGAAAGAATCTACAGTGACAATGATACACACTTTGTAAATCAAACCATACAGCAGTTGATTAAGCATTTTGGTATTTCTTTAAAAAAATCATTGTGCATACCATCCGCAATCTGCAGGGCTAGTTGAAAGGCATAATGGTATACTAAAAAACAAATTGAGAAAATTAATAGCTGAGACAGGAAAAACTTGGTTATACTGTTTACTTCTGGCATTGTTGAGCATGAGAACTGTCCCTACAGCAAAAGGATTGACTCCTTTTGAAAAACTATTTGGAAGGGCTTATTAAACACCCCAGTGGAAACTTCTCATGTCACCAGATCAGGAAGCTGATTTTACACTAGCTGAATATATGAAAATGTTCTTGAGTTCTAAACACCTGTTGCAGTCAAATTCTGTTTCAGAAGTGGCAGTGATGCCAGGAGACTGTGTGTGGATCAAAATCATCAAGCAAAAAAAATGGGCATCGTCAAGGTGGGAAGGTCCCTACCAGGTGCTTCTTTCAACACCCACTGCAGTCAAGATTGCAGAACAAGCTTCTTGGATACACTTGATGCACTGCAAGCTGGTTAAGAACTTTGAGTTGGACAAAAATCTTACCTCTCCATCGGGGCCCTCGGCACAAAGTCTGGCTACAAAGGGGGATCAGATCAATAGGACTGATCCGTCTCAACCCCAGTGAAGAAACCATCGGTGCTGAAGGTCCTATTAGGGCAGAGAGAAAGAGCACATGTCTAAAGTAAAAATGATGGAATCCAGTAAGATCCAAATACACCTACTTGGAAGAGCCGGAGAAAACAGAAATGCAGAACAACCATTTCCACAAAAGTATTGCATAACCATCCTGTGGACTGTATTAGTGACAATAATCTTTTTGTTGTGGCCATTCCTTTTCTCAGCCACACAAATTGAACTGAACAAGTATGCAGAGTGGCACCCAAACTTTAACACTTACCAGGCAATCAAATATGTGTATGCTGAAACCTTCAATGTTTCAAATTGCTGGATTTACACAGCTTTACCAACAGCATGTGGGGGGTTACTGTTAACTTCAGTTCCCCTAGGAGCCAACAAGACCGGGGAAAACCTAATTCATGATACATCAGATGTCACATCACAAGATAAAGTAGCATTGCACTTGTCTGTTCGACAGAAGGGAACTGTGTGTTTTTATAAGAATGATACAGTCAAGGTGGGTTGGAGCAATTGCAATGTGACTGTTCCCTATAGATGCTACACTAAACCTGATAACATCAGATCCTATTGCAACACGAGCTATGATACATTTGTTGAACTGATGCATAGGACAATTGAAGAAGTAAAACATAATGCTGACCTCTATAAACAACTGTCCATAATCGACAAAAAAATGTTTCATGCAGAGTCAGGGTATAGTAAAGTTACTACTAAAGTAGAAGATTGTTACTTTATATGCGGTAGTAAAGCATATAAATGACTACCTGAGAATTGGTCCAGCAGTTGTTTTTTGGGGTACCTGGTTCCAGCCATACGACACACAGCAGTTTTACTTCAAGGAAAAATTTGGAATGTTAGAGAAATCAAGAAGCCTGTCAATCCAGTGGGGCAAATCAATGCGCGCTGGAAAAACCATCATGTTGTGGGCTTGGGGAACAATGGACTGTCACACATGGACTTGCGTGACAATGTTATATCGTGGGCAGGTGTACTGCCAGCATATGGAGCAATGAAATCAATTTGGGAACTGAGAAAATTGTCTAAGCTTCTCAAAATAATGAGCAATGCAACCGTTTCTGCCCTAGAATTGGTGACTGATGAACTGACTGCCATGAGAACAGTGGTGCTTCAAAATCACATGGCTCTTGACTTCACCCTAGCGGCGAGAGGAGGTATGTGCACTTTAATCCAGGAGGAGTGCTGTTCGTATATTCCTGACCACAAACACGAGATAGACAACCATCTTGAGGTGATTCAGCAGGTGTCAGCCATGACCAAACCAGGACCAAATCCACTGACGGACTTTTTCCAGAAATTGTTTGTGGGTTGGGGCAGCATCCTGATGAACATTCTGATTGCCATCTGTGTAGGAATAATCCTACTGGTAGTATGTGTGTGTTGCTGCATCCCCTGCATAAAAAGACTGATTAAAAATTTTGTAAACATTTCAGTTTCAGAAACCTTATACCAAAATGCTGAACTTGAAGAATTGCTAAAAAACTGAAAATGCTTTCATGAGCTTAAACTGCATGACTCTCTTAACTGCAAATCCTGAGCAGGAAGAGGTTAGGGGAAGAAAAAACTGTTTATGCTATTCTTGAAAGTAGAATGAAAGTATTAAAAGGGGGGAAATGTTAGAAAAATATATAATAGTAATATGCATGCTTAGTGCATTTGAGGTTTAAAAGGGTTAATACATTTATTCTGTTCACACTGCATGAATCTGCACAGCTATTAGAAACTTAACAAGAGACATTTCATTTCTGCTAACGTCATGAAAATAACAAGAGACATTTCATTTCTGCTAATGTCATGAAACTTAACAAAGATATATTTCATTTCTGCTTATGCCATGAGAAAATATGCAGCTGCTAGAAGCTTTGATAAAGAAAACAATAGATGCTTGAAAGTATAAACCATAGTCAGCATTACTTGTAACAAAGGTAGAAATGTACCTTGAATCTAGACAAAATGTAACACATGTATTAGAACTGTACAATTGAAGAATTGAAAAGTTAAGGTGGGCCAAAATAAGCCCAAGGCCAGGTTGTTTTTCTCAAAATGTTTTTGCAAGACGGCAAATAATCTGACCATGTCAGCAATAAGTCTGGTAACATTTTCTGTGAAACATACAGAAAGCTGTGTCCAACTACGTCAGCAATAGAATAGTAACATTTTCTGTGTGACATGAGGAGAACTGTATAAGAATAACATACTGATCACCAAAGGGCCAGACAAATCCTGTACCTACATGCTTTGTCTCCTTGCTGCAAGTAATAAAGGGTGCCTTGCTTGAACCTAACGTGCTTTGGTCTTTGAAGTTTTTTCCTTTTATACCATACTACTTCAGTCGGAGTTATGGACTGAGGGGGACAGGGATGGGGTTTTATAATTAGCCATGATGTGATAAGGGGTCTTGTTAATAGTAAGTTAGATGTGGAGGAGTTCAACATTGTTATCATGTCTTACTATTCTGGAGGTGAAGTGTTTTTTGTAACAAATGTGGAGACACGCTGCCTTTATTGTCTTCATCTAGTGCAGTATGGCTGAATGTGTGGTAAGGATTGAAATCATGCACTAATAGGGTACTCTCAAAGGTCTTGAAACCAGGTCTCCTCTCCATGATGATGCATATATCAGTGTTTTCCAAGGTAAGAAAAGCTTGCAAGGTATGTTTTTTTCTTTTTTTTTTTTTAAGACTACTACCTTTATGCTATCTGAATTCTGTTTCGCTGGGTTGGAAACTTTTGAGGAATGACACTGGTATGGATTCAATAATGCCTACACTGCTCGCTAAAACTGTGTGCACATTGAGACAGTTGCATGCTGATTTGTATTCAGTAAACAGATCTACACAGTGTTTAGAGCTGTGCAAACATGGTAAACATCATGGCATGCTAATTACAGTATAAGCTGCTGAACTGTATGCTAATAAACCAATCCAAGATGGAGAAGTTATTCAATGAGCTATAAAGCAATTGTGTACACTGTGCAAGTTTTGGCCTCGAATTATAAAACCTACTGGAATACAGCCATGGAAACTACTCTATACAGAAAGAATGTTCGGGGCTGCTGTTACTATTCTGCATGTGGCCCAAGTCTATGCTACTGCTGTTGCTTATGGATCACAGCCAAGAAGGAGAAGGGTGTTTAGACCCAATTTAACTTTTCATGGTCTGTATTAGGTGTAAATAGCAGAGCTATACAGGGTGGATAGACACACATTACAGGAACTCTGCAACCTCTGTCGTCCTTACCTGAGAACAGGGGAAAACTGAGGGGAACCAATACCTGTGGAGACTAAGGTATGTATAGCACTTAGAATATTATCTACAGAAACCTTCTAGAGACCAACATAGGACATTCTGGGAGTGTTACCAGCATCAACACCCAGAATCCTACATCAGTTCTTAAATGCTATATTACAGCATACCAGTGACAACATATATTTTCCCCGTAGCCCTGAGGACAGAGATACAGCTATGCAAGATTTCTACCCCAAAGCACACTTCCCTGAATTCTTGGATGCCAAAGACGGCACACACATTGAGATCAAAGCACCACCTGGGAACAAGGAAGGATGTACATAAACAGAAAGGGCTTCCACTCCATTAACTGCCAGTTCATGTATAACGCTAAGGGACTCATCCTAAATATGTATGCTGGCAACCTGGCAGTTACCACGACTCCCATATCTGGCACAACTCTTTTTTTCTAGGGGGGATATCCCACAATGTCATCTATTGAGTGATGCAGGTTCTGCACATGAACCATGGCTGATGATGCCCATCACAAATGCACATCCACTCACTGAAGAATGCTATAATGAGGCACATGCTTTAATCAGAAATATCATAGAATGTGTGTTTGTGTGTGTTTCGGTTGCGGAAGTCATTATTCTGGTGCCTAGATACATGAGGTGGTCTGCAGTATAATCCCAGTACTTGTGATGACATTTTCATTGTCTGTGCTATCTTACACAATATTATTCTGAGAAAATAGCTTCAACAGGAATACCAAGTGGAAGCGGTACACATTCCACCACCACTGGCAAGGTTACCACAGTCACACACAGGTAAGGACTCACATGGAGGAGCCATCAGCTGCTGTGGGCATAGATCGACATAGGTGTGCACAATATGCCCTTGACCTAGCTAAGAGGCAATGGATATTACACATGCTGACCACCTAAGGGGTAAAACTTTTATCTAATGCACATAATACAGTACAATTAATGCAAGGCAATGCTCACAACCTTTACTTACCCATGTAATGGCTGTCTACTGCTAGCAACAGACAGAGTCAGCCCCAAATTAAAATACTTGTAACTGCAGGATTATCAAGGTAAGTGTTGAACCTGGCAGAGGAAAATAAATGGTTAACAACACAATTGAATGGCAGACCCTCACATACTATAACTTGCTAATGTACCTAAGTAGAAGATGGGTTAGTTTTACAGCAATAACATCAGTTTGTGACAGCACTAACTTAGTCAAGAGATGTCTGCTTTTAATCAACTAATAGGCCTCATTTATTTTATTTATTTATTTATTTTATTTTATTTTACATTTGTTAACCAGGGGTGTCTGACTGGGCCAAAGGCCCTTTTCAGCAGAGGCCCGGGGAGAAAAGCTCCACACAGAGAGAAATTGCAGATACATTTACGTGTTTAAACAGCATAAACAATACATATTTTTACAGTGGTATGTAGACAGCACTGTACAGGGGATTCAAAAAACATTAATTAATAATAAGAAAATTTAATAAATACATGGTTTTCAGTTGTGGTTTGAAACACAATACAATAAGAACGTAGTACATTATATTGTTTTAGCACTAGTATGAAAACAGCCCAATAGAGGAAAATAAAATCTTCATTAGTAATATAAATCAAAACATAGTTTCATGGTCATCATTTGTAATTAGAACAGTGGTACTACTAGTTAATTTCTTGGTTTGAAAGTAGTAAATATTTAGCTTGATGGGGTCGGTATATGTGAGTGAGAGTGAGGATTTAGTAAAGTGAGATGGGCATAGTAAAAGTGCTTTGTCTGATTGCTCTAGCCTGGGGAGCAGTCACAGCACAGCCAGCTTTGTTTCAGATGTTGCCTAGTAAGGTTTTTAAAGGATGCTTTAAAGGATGTGTTTTGTATGCTAATAGGGAGGATGTTCCATTTTTTTTAGCAACTGTAGTACTATATAGTGAGTCTCCAAAGTTATTGTTGATGTTGGTGACTTCTAGTAATAGTTTACTTGATGATCGAAGAAGCCTAGTGGCTATGTGCTGTTATACTAGGTTTTTCAGGGCAGGACACTTATTAGGGAAGTAATAGATAGACTGACAGAGGCAGAGTTGATTATAAGTTAGTAGGTTGGGCAGTTCAAGCCAGTGGAACTGGTGCAGAGCAATACAATGATAGGATTATATGGGCAGTTTGCAGCAAAGCAGACAATTCTGTTGTAGCAGGCTTCCATTTTGCTTAGGTCAGTTTTATTGAGATTAGTTAGAATGAGGGATGAATAGAGTAGGGTGGATAGATGTTGGGAGCGAGCAATGGCAGATCTTGTATTGTTGGTGAGAAATGGTTTAATGTGGTAGAATGATCCCAGTTTGGCATGCACTTTTTTTTTATAGTTTAGTTGAGATGTCTATCAAATTTTAGGTGGCAGTCTATGGTTATTCCTAGTAGCTTAGCCTGTGGTACTGGAGTGATTGTAGTAGAGTCTGTAGAGTAGATGGTGAATTGACTGCTATTTTGTTTTTTGTTAGAACTGTTTATGATCATTACTTGTGTTTTCTTAGCATTGAGGATACGTTGAACTTTGGTAAGATAATTTTATACATCAGAGAATGCTAATTGAGTTGTTTTCAGGAGGGTGGGAGTATTTTGTGCAGCACAGATTAAGGCAGTATCATATGCATATTGAATGATAGATGCATGCTGTGTGGAGGTAAGGAGGTCGTTTGTGAAAATTGTGAAAAGTAGTGGTCCTAAGATAGACCCCTGAGGGACACCTGTAGTTATGGGTAACAGACGTGAGAGAGAATTTTCCCATTTCAAAGCCTGGTACCTGTCAGCTAAGTAGCTATGGAACCAGATTAGTGCAGACTCTGATAGGTTATATTTGTTTAGTTTATTTAGCAGAATTTGGTGGGATACTGTGTCAAATGCTTTGGACATATCCAAAACGAGAGATGACACATGCACCTTTATTTTTGAGTTGATTTATTGTGTCTGTGAAGCAGAGGAGAGCTGTAGTGGTGCTATGGGCAGGTCTGAAACCATGTTGAGTATGGGACAATATATTGTTTTCTATGAGATATTTTAGAATCTGGGTATGAATGCATTTTTCTGGACACATAAGAAAGCATGCATGAAAGATATACACAATACATAAAGCCTGTAAGAAAACAGTACAATTTTCAAATGAGCATCACAAACATTACTAAACACTCAGTCAGCGATGCACTTTGTACATCAGAAAAAAAATTATGTATCCCTGAATTCATAAGATAAAAAACAAATATATGGCACAGTTATTATCATTTGCACAGGTTGTTTGGGGAGCAGGAGGCCAAGACTGACACAAAATGTACTGAGTGCGTGTGAATAGGAAAGACAGGCAGGCAGAAATTTAGCTAATTATCAAATGGCCAATTGCATTGGCGTCATCCACTAACTGATTCCAAATCTACATTCTGGAAGCCATATCCACGCATCCTCTCCCAAGCAGAAAGACACCATGGTGCCTGAACGCCTGCACTATTACAACATTTTTCTAGGTCACTTAAAGAGGGTTTACGTGGATTTGTATGCTTGGATGCCATAATCCTATATAACATAAAACAAAGAAGGAAACAACACTTAAATATCACCTTTAAGTCTTATTTACATGCACATTTGTCAACATTAAGCACAAGAAACACATATTTCAGTTATTAAAACTGAAGGTTATGTGGTTTTCCCACCTCACCCTCACATGCAAACCAAAGTTTGCCCAAACCAAGTAATACCACTTTAGTAATGTATTATATTTCCCACTGAAATATCAGGATGCCCACACATTTTGAAGAGAAAGGCACTTGAAACATACTTTTGTTCTGGCAACACACAAATGGTAGGTGGCTTCCCCACCCCCAAAACAACAAAAAAATGAAAGTTTGTACAAACCGAGGTATACCACACAATGCAATTGGTGCATATCTATCTATCTATCTATCTATATATATATATATATATATATATATATATATATATATATATATATATTTCATAATGTGTACACACTGACAACAGAAAACTCAATTTATGATTGCTAGTCACCTTTCACTGTGCCAACCACTACCCACATGTAGGCCCTAGAACATCTCTGAAGTATAACACCTGTGTCAGTGACATGTACATTACATTTCTCTGCAATAACATAGAAGATTGTAAAATACAATTTTAGCAATAACACTTATGAAGAAAGTTAATAACCTGTCTACCTGAGAAATGTAAATGCCTGCCAAAAATGCCAGTGCCAACAGTGAACTATAAGAAGTGCGTAGAGATGAAAGTTACATTTTTACTGGATATATAAATTGCTTTGTAACGTTACAAAATCTAGAATGTACTTGGAAGGCACAACAGCAATTCAGACTACCTTACCTGAACTGAGTGTGTCACCCAGGATATTCTTACAAGCTGTAGAAATAAGTTTACAAAGTTTTTATATGGAACTAAACAGCACACATTTCTCATTTTTGTTCACTAATAGGCAAACTTTCATGCCTGTGCTGATAAATGTTTTTCACTGTCATGTACTTGTTATCATAATGTTAAATGAGAATGACACAAAATGCAGCACAGAATGCATGTCTGAGATTGCAGCAGAGATAAGGGAAGAATGAAGACAATACAAAGAGAACACGGAGCTGCATTTGTGCAAACATAAAAGAGAGAGCTGCATTTCTGCAAAGAGAGTCTGAAATGGTTGTGAGCTCCCTCATTGCCCTGATATCAAAGCAACACATCCAAAAAAAATGAGAATGCACAAGTGTATGTCCTGTTAATACCGCAGAGGAAATGGGAATCGGTTGTGTGCACATGTGCACATGATTAGCTTCCCTGCTGCAAAGCTGTGTCTGTGGCAAGGACAGATAACACACACACACTGTGTTTTGCAGTTTCAGTAGTATGATAGTTCAAATTCAGTGCCGTGTAAAAATATTTCACGTTTTAAAATGTTTTTTTAAAACATTAATATTTGTGCGGCACACATCTTAGTGCACAAATGGTGAAATATGTCAGTATTTAAAATTTAGTATCAGCACGGATGATATGGACAACATAAATTACAGCTGTGAATAAACTGTGTGTTTAAGACACCTTATAAAGACATTAAGGCATGCAGGACATAAAATAGTTAGATCATGGTTCAAGTCCCACATTATTTTTTTGAACATAAATGATATTAAGAACTTTTTACAATGAAAACTTATTTTTGGCTATGCTTGTCTTGTTTGTGCATTAGTCACCTGTGTGCAAACACGCCTTATGGCTGCAGACAAAAAAAATATATTGCAACTTTTCAAAAAGGTACATTGTTTCTTCTTTTGTCTTTCTCAGTGCAAACATGGTAAATGGCATTGACTGGCAGTCAACACTTTTACACAACACCTACAGATCAACAACATCTGCAGACAAAAAAGATACATTGTAACTTAATAAAAAGATACAATGTTTCTTGTTCTGGCTTCCTATATACAAATATGGTAAGCGGATTGTGCAACAGTCAGCACTCTGGACAATAATGAGTGTAAAAATATACCTCCTCCCTTGCCAACAGGTGTAAGTTCATGGCCATAATACAGGTGAGCTAGCGTCAGCACACTAAATTTTGTTAATGCAGATACACTTAATTTTAGAGCAAAATTAACAGTGTAAAGATAATTATACATTAAGTATGTATAGCAGTTAATATTGGCAGAATAAGAAATGCCACAATGTTTTTTGTTTAAAAGATAGAAGAATAATGTTGATTTTCAGAAGTTCTTTTAAAACAACTGTTAAATATGATAAACATGATGATCGACATTCAAACTCCTGAACTTCTGGATTCAGAAGTCTGTGTTCTCCTGCGTATTATATATACCAACTCCGAGATTACGCTGCTGTGAGGGAAAAGGATACATTTCCCCATCCGCACTATACAGCGATCTCCATTCAGAAGGTCGACTGCATATTAGAAAATGTATACTCACATTCACGAATATAATTTCAACCACTTCCAGTTCAAATAATGACAGTTTTTGGAAGTTCTTTTAAAACAACTTTTGAAAGTGATAAACATGACAATCGACATTCAAACTCCTAAACTTCTGGATTTGAAAGTCTGTGCTTACCTGCATATTATATATACCAACTCAGAGATCACACTACAGTGAGGAAAAAGATAAATTTCCCAATCTGCAAGTCGACTTCATATTAGCGAATGTATACTTACATTTGCTAATATAATTTAGACCATTTCCAGTTCAACAATATGACATTTTAAAAATAAACATGTGACCAACCTGTATTCACCTAGGTGCCATTCCTTATTTTGATAGTAAACCATTAATATATGAATTATATGTGTGACTGGAGATGTCCTGTCAAATATGTTTCTGTAGTTAAAAGTTTATTTTCTGCTGTGGGATGGGCTTCATACTTTACTGATAGTCATTTTCACAACTCACATAACACAATTATAGCTAAAAAACAGAATGTATTGTGTGGTCTGACCCAGAACTCAGAAATCTTTCCTGAAAGTAGTACCAGTATATACCTTTCCGGTATATTGTGACACGTTACTCCTGCATCACACATGACAATGCATAATCCAGGACCTTGTCAGGTCACAAACATACATGGTCAACTGAAGTGACATCATTCACGCTTTAATATGCCTGACAAGTACTTCTTCTGTGGCAATATTTTATTATTATTTATTTATTTATTTCCAGTTTGATTACAGGGGAAGTCAACTGGGCCCAGAGAACCCATTTTTAGTGGAGGCCCGGGGAGAAAAGCTCCATGAAACAGATTACAGTAAAGATAGCAGTCCAATAAAAATAGGGTACAACTACAAATACATATCAAATAATACAAAGTGTGAGCAATATTGCCCATAGTGGAAAAATATTGTGCAGATACATTTTAACAAATTCACACAGTTAAAGTCAAAGTCAAAAGCTATTTACAATATTTACAGAGTGTGAGAGATTGTATGGGAATTAGCTAAAGAAGGTTACAGCCAGCTATAAGGTGCTTAGGAACTCAGGAGGATACCCTCCCAGGGGCTTTTGTTAAAGAGTTCTAGGTAGGGAGAATGCAGTTACATTTCCATTTGGAGGAGAGGTAGGTGTAAAACTGAGTTTTGAAGTTGTTTGTGTTTGACAATGTCCTTAGTGTGGAAGGGGGAGAGTTCCATTTCTTACCTAAGGAGAAGGAGAGGAGAGTTGTCCAGCAGGACGTTTCGGTTTGTGGACAGTAATTAAGTTTTGGTGTTCAGATCTGAGAGTTCTATTTGGGGTGTATGGGGGAAGGATGTTAGTTAGAGTGGGACATTTGGTTGGATTAAATATTAGTCTATGTGCTGTAGTGAGCTGGAGGAAGTCCAGGTAAATTGTGAATTCTAACCAGTTGAGGGATTGGAGGGTAACACAGTGATGATTTGAATGTTTGGCTTTGGTGGCAAATTTAGAAATTTTGTTATAACAGCTTTCAAGTTTGGAAGTAATGGAAGAGGATAGGTTAGTTATTAGTGGGGCACCATGCAGAAGGGAGAGAAGGAGGTAAGAGGAGGCCAGAATATGCCTGGTAGAAGTAGAAAGGAAGTGGTTGTTCCTGTATAGCATACCTAGTTTTTGGTGGGTTTTCTTTATATTTTGCTGAATATGGATGTCAAACTCGAGGTGTTCATCTATAGTTACACCGAGTAGTTTGGCAAAGGGAACAACTTCAATCGGAGAGTTGTTTTGTCTAAGGACTTGGAAGGAATTTTTATCAACAGAGGAAGATTCTGAGGGAGTGAATAGTAGTATTTTCGATTTGTTAGCATTGAGAGAAAGGTGATTTTGGCACATCCAGATCTCAGTAATTGAGAAGGCAGTCTGAGTTTTCGATAGGAGTTCAGAGAGGTTAGAGGCAGAGCAGACAAGTGTAGAGTCGTCTGCATATTGGATGACTTTGGCATTAGGAATAGCAGAGTGAAAGTTATTGATAAAGACATTAAACAGCATTGGTCCGAGGATGGACTACTGTGGTACTCCGGTAGGGGTGGGTAAGAAAGGTGAGGTGCCTTTTTTCCATTTCACAGCCTGAGATCTATCTGACAGATAGCTTGAGAACCAGGAACGTGTGTTTTGGGAGAGATTTAGGTTTGAGAGGTGACTTAGAAGGTGCTTATGGGAAACAGTATCAAATGCTTTAGAGAGATCTAGGAGCACTGTGGATATTAAGTTCCCAGAATCTTGGGCTTGATTGACAGTCTCTAGGAATGAGAGTAGAGCTGTTATGGTGCTAGGTCCTGGTCAGTAGCCATGTTGGGTAGGGGTAAGAAGTTGTTTTATTAGTCAGAAAAGGAATAAGTTGGAGGTGGGTGCATTTTTCTAGGATTTTGGAGATTGGAGAGAGAAGATCTATAGGGCAGAAGTTTGAAATGTTAGTGTTTTTGCCTCTCTTGTAGAGAGGAAGAATAAAGGTGGAAAGCCAGAGATTAGGGACATAGGATTCCTTTATGGATCTAATTAGGATACTAATTGGGAGAGCTATACCATCGGCAGCAGACTTGAGAAAAGAAGAGGGGATGTTGTCAGGTGCATTGGAGCAGGGTTTAAGTTTGGATAGAAGTCTTTTTATGCAGTTTGTGGAGGCAGGTTTAAGCTCAAACATGAGGGGGATTATTTGGGGACTTAGATGAGGTGGAATGTAGGAGAGATGGGTCATTGTTGGGAAAAATTTTTGTCAGGTCGGATATTGTCTCTATAAAGAAAGAGTTGAATAGTGAGGCTAATTTGAGGTCAGATTTACATGGGTCTGGACATGGGTTATTTTTGGAGCCTGGGTTAAGGAGTGAGGTTATGCAGTTCCCAAAAAGCCTAGGGTTTTGGGGATGGTTTGACTGGAGCTTAGTGTAGTAGGATTTTTTTGTCTTTGAACATTTGTTTTTTTGCAAACTTGTGGAGTTGTGTATATTGGAGAAGGGTTTCAGGAAGTTTATTCTTTTGGTAAAGCTTCCAGGATGTGTTTCTTTGATGCATAATTTGCTTTGTTTCTTTAGTTAGCCAAGGGGCAGTCATAGTTTTTATTCTTTTTCTCCTTGGTGGAGCTAGGGAATTTATAGTGTCTAGGAAAGTAGTGGTCTGCAAGGCTATGGAGTGCATCATCATGGAACTCATTAACAGAGACATTGGGAACCTCCAAACATTGGATCCTACGTAGTTTGGCTTTGTTAAAGGCAGATCATGCCTTCTAAACCTGGTGGACTTCTTTGAGACAGTTATCAAGGCTTTAGATGAGGGAATGGAGGTTCACACAGCCTACCTAGACCTCACAAAGGCTTTCAACACCATTCCCCATTCTGGTATTATAGACAAGCTCACCAGCCTGAACATAAACCCCTACATCATGAGATGGGTTGTCAATTGGCTCAAGGACAGAATCCACATGGTGAGAGTTGCAGGTTCTAGGTCCAACTCTAAACCAGTTACAAGTGACATCCCCCAGGGCTCAGTCCTGAGACCCCTCCTGTTCGGTATATACTTCTCAGAGGTACAGGCAAGCACAGGAGGACTATGGCTGACCAAGTTCGCAGACAACTGCAAACTGGGGGCCATAATTGACTCTCCAGCTGATACAGACATCCTCCAGAAGGGTCTCACTGAGACGGATACCTGGTGTCAAAATCGTGGCCTCAAGCTAAATGCCAAAAAGAGCATAGTCATCCCCTTTGGAAAAAACAAAGTACCCATGAACTACCACATATGTGGTAGTCCCCTAAATACAGAAAATGTAATAAGGGATCTGGGGACCCAAGTAGATAGTAATCTCTCCTTTGATAATCATATTGCCAAAGTGGTTAGAAAATCCTTCTATGTGGCCCATCTAATCACAAAAGGGTTCACATCTAGAACAAAAGAGGTTACTGTGCCCCTCTACTCATCATTCATCAGACCCATCATAAAGTACAATGCACCCATTTGGGATGTACCTTACAAGTCACCTGCAACAGCTGAAAAGACCACAGAAGTACCCCACCAAGAGGATTACTGGCCTCAAACAGATTCCCTATGCAGCCCAACTGAAGAAACTCCAACTGTACTTGGTTGCATACTGCTTACTCAGGTGATCTCTGCCTGACATACAAGGCCATGTCCAACCCAGAATTGATGGACATGCTCCACCTAAAAAAAACAAATCCCTGAGAGTCATGCGCTCTAGGGATCTAAACCTCACCACAATGATAAATAGGATGTGCTGGAGGGATAGATTCCTGTCCCAGAGACTCCCCATGCTTTGGAACAGGATTCCAATCTACATTAGGCAGAGCCCCTCACTAACACTCTTCAAGAGAAACCTTGACTGGATGGGAAAAAGAAAATTTACCCTAGGGATCACTGCAGTGGCTCTGCTGGACAGAGGCACAGGGAACTAAGGGCTCTGTTGGACAGAGGCAGATGGAACTAATCTAAGGGGGTGGTGAAAGCCAACACATTCTGGCTAGACTTATAGATGCCCTCAGGCAGATAGCCTAGTACTTACCTATGAACCTATGGACCTATGCTTTGTGGCTCATGTTTATAGGGTTTTTCAGCCACATGGTTTCTGTATGGGGATTTTGATGTGTCTTTATTACTCTTTTATTATTTCTTGCAATTGCTATGGTATTTGTTGGACACAAATTTACTAAATGTATTTTTGATTGAGTTGATTCTACAGTAAAAATAATAATTTCTTGTTCTGTTTGGTAATCATTTGTTCTCAAGTAGTTGACCACTTTTAGGTTGGAAATTCTATCTTTTGGCTATTTAAGATCAACATTCATGTATTTTCTTTCTCTGTAGAATTTATGCTAGATATCTGACTAAATTACTTGATAAAAATCCTACTTTTTGGTGTGACTACAGTAAAACTGTGCCACTTAACAAATCATATATTAGTAAACATGCAATCTAAAATGTTTGCATTCTTTGCCATCCTAAGGATACTTTCAGTCAACCTCTTATCTTTTTCATGTCCTTGTGGAGGCTTTTTGCACAAACTGCATCATGGATTTTACTGTTGTTTTCAATATCTAGGATAGCTCAGATTATCACCTCCACTTTTTGCTCATTCTATTTTTATGTTTACCTCTGTAATTGCATGCCTAGAAGTAGGGATCAGCAATGCCCTTCTGATAAGCTACACTCTCTAATACATTTACAGTCCATTTCAGATTTATGGCACTCACTCCTCAACATTGAGGAAGTGGTGATGTGAGCTTGGAAAGCATTTTCCTTGACATTTAGTGCAATATAGCTTATGAAACTTTTAAATTTCTGCCTAAAGCTGTGCTGACATCAAAACATCAATAAACAAGGTAGTCTAATTTCTGGACATTTAGGTTATATCAGCAAAAAAAAAAGAGAAGAGGGTAAAGTCTTCAATGAAGGTGTCATACAAGAGGACAGCACAATGCAAGCCTTGCTTGACTACTCTTTTATAGTGAATCACACCCATTAATTTAGCAGGAAACTTCATATTTTTAATGCAAGATTCATATAGTGACTTAAGTCTCTAGCTGATAGCCTTGCATGTTCTTAGGTTTCAAAATAGTGTAGTCATCACATTATTATTATTATTATTATTATTATTATTATTATTATTATTATTATTAAACATTTCTTAAATAAAATCAACATCATGGTACTAAAAGCTGTGAGGCTGATGCTTAGAGTTTAACATGCTGCAACATCATTGAATTGCTACACACACAGACATACAACACACACACACACACACACACACACACACACACACACACACACACACACACACACACACACACACACAGAGCAAAACACAAGTAAAATAATAATTTGCAAATATTTTCATTCAATAAATTATTTATTATTTCAAAGAAATTATTAGCCTTGGATATTTTCAGCTAATCCTAATTTGCTTATCAGCTTGTGAGGTGGTGTTCAGAATTCATCATAGGCTGTCTATCTCGGGAGTGTTATTACAGTAGAGTGTGCTTATCTACTGTCCATGTTTACTTGCACTATATATTATCTATGCCCTGGTACTTCATACCCAAAGCTGATATTTCTGCTTAAAACAGTGATTTCAATGAGATGCACTAATTCTATTGTATTTTACCTGTGTAATAATGATAGCATTCTAAAAGAACACTTTTATGTATTAAAACAATAACAATAAATCTTAATACGGGTACATCTTACTCTCTCTATGCTAAAGTCCTATTCTAATTTGAATACAGGATAATAAGCTAAAAAATGGAAGGGACACATTTTTGCAATGAATGAGTATATAATACACAACCACATTACATAAAATGCACCTCTTTATGTTCTTATTAAAGTAAAAGTGAGATGAAAGATTATATATGTTTGGGCTCATTTCAGTGTTTGATTTCATATACTAATCTAATTTCATAGAATGAAAAGTGTCTCCCAATTGTTATATGGGGAAATTTGTATTCAAAACAATGCCTTATTATTAAGTATCAAGTGTATCAGCAAATTAATGTCTACATGAGGGGAAACGTATTAATTTTATAACTGTACGTATTGTTTTATTCACTCTAATGAGAATTACTGAATGTGTTGCAATTCAGAGAATTCTGATCCTTAAGAGTGAATTTTGGCTGAAGGGTGCCTTCAGGCAAATGTCACTCTTATTGCCCAGGATTGCTTTTGCAACCCTTTATTCCTTGGGCATACACTGCAGCATATCTGAATTGATTTTCTAAATGGATCATGATGGAGATGTTTATGATTCTGATAAATCTGGTTGTTTTTTTTTTTTTTTTACTGATTATAATTCAGAGGAAATTATTGTAATCCATAAAAGGAAGGGTACTCATATACTTTTCTAAGACTTGTAATTATTTGTCGTAATTGCTTTTGCCCTTTCAATGAGTAATGAAATGGTGCTTGAATTATTAATAATTAACTCACGGCATTCATTTTGTGTTATTATTAGATAAGCCCCTGATTTACATGTAACTCAGATAATAAATTAGTTTTCTCAGCCCAATGCAAATGTTTCTAGGTTCATTTATTGAGTATGTTTTGTATAACTAGAGTAGCATTTAATTTAACTAGAAATAATTAATATGTAAAATTTGTGACCATTATTTCAAATACTGTGATACTACTGTGAAAAAAAAAACAGCAGTGATATTAATTAATTTTTAATTTTAGTCCTGTTGATCATATTAAAGCAACTGAGATAACTAGAGCTTTCATATTATTGACTGGAACCTTCTCACCGTGCCCTACATCGATGACAATGTTGCTTGTTAAGCTTGCATTTTTATATCTGTTGGAAGAACATTGACCCTTCTTACAAATCTTTGTCAAGGAAAATTTTACATTTATTTTAAACAACTGCTTCATATTATTCAGAAAATGGAAATTCATAATATAAAAAGGGAGGGACTTAATAGAGATTATTTAATGGTGTGTAACTAATGCAAATGTTTTACCAAAGAATGAAATTCATTGATTGGTAGTACACTGCACAAAAAAGGAGGTTTAATAAGGGCAACCAGACCAACTCTTTGTTTTCATAAATGAGCTGAACACCACATAGAATTATTGCTCAAATTGTCCTTGCTACCATAGAACTATAATAATAATTACAATAATAATGCAAGCAATCAGCTGAATAAATATTTTACACATGACACAAAGATTTCCTAGAGGTTCTTAGACTGGACACATGGAAAGGAGGATATTGTCATGCACTTTGCTTAATATAAAAGTATTGCTTACCCTTTTTTACAATCAGGTGACTTTGAACTTATGTGGATCTGGATCATTATTTCAACAGGTCAACGTGATTTCATAATGCTTTATTGAACTGATATTTTGCATCATTTGAATGATGCACGAGCTTTTATCTTTATGATTGTTGCATTTTATTTATGTTTAATTTGGGCATTTAACACTGCATTTCAGGACACAGTTCTTACATCCTTAACTAGCAAATTATTTCTTTGCAGTTTGTCAAGATAAGAAATATTTTCCAGCAAACTTGTTTTTATACATTTGCTAATGTTGAATCTTGCAGGAACCTACTTTAGCATTATTTTAATTTACTTTGGTGATAGTTTACTCAGTATTTATAATTTTAGTAAGGTTTTATTTTACTGCAGGTTGTATGTTTTAGTCTACTGCTAACATTGCTATTAAGTCTTCTTTGGCCAGATTGCAAAAGTAGTTTGTTTACAAATTTTGACTGTCTTTCTAAAAATAAGTAAATTTTAAATGTATCAATCTGAGCTAAGTCTTTGTGGCATGTTACAGTCAACTAGGAATAATGCAACAAGAAAGCATTGAATTTGTATCTGAAATTAAATATCCAATAATCTTTTTTCAAAGTTGTCCCCTTCATGACTATGTATCATATGATAATTACATTTCTTTTCTATCACTAGGTTTACTACATAGAGGAAAGCATTATTTTCTATTTAGACATTTTTTATTCATACTTTGACCATCTAGGTTGCATGTTTTTACATATGTCTATGTGCGTTAGTGCATTTTACGTATTGATATATGGATCTACTACTTTTGATCGACAGCACATTTGATCAAAACTCATTTGATCGACAGCACATTTGATCGAAAACCAGTATTCATGGCAATTAACAGGTATTTGTCCCCCTCCCCAAAATTGTGCGACCCTGGAGTTGATATATAAAGGTAGGGGGTTGTGGGGGCACAGCCCCCCACATTGGGGGGTGTGGGGTGCAAAGCCCCCTACCTAATTTCCTTTAAAAGAAGAAAATAAAAGAAAATGTATATATTTTAAATGAAATTAGGTGGGAGGCTTTGCCCCCACACCCCCCCAATGTGGGGGGGGCTGTACCCCCACACCCCCTTCCTTTATATATCAACTCCAGTGTCGCACGACTTTGGGGAGGGGGACAAATCCCTGTTAATTTCCATGAATACTGGTTTTCGATCAAATGTGCTGTCGCTCAAACAAATTTCGATGAAATGTGCTGTCGTTCAAAAGTAGTAGATCCATATATATATATATATATATATATATATATATATATATAAATTACCTTCATATGTGCGTGATGCACTTTGGTGATCCTAATAAGATCAAAAGGAGGTTTCCAAAGTTGCACAATATTGAGAAAAAATTGTCTGAATGTGCAATGAAATGATCAAATGCACATTGGCATTCGTTCATTGCAGATTCGGCATTTTGGTTGCAGATTGCACAATAGCGGGTATCGGGAAATTAACCTTTTCCCCACTGTAGTGCAATCTCAGAATTAGTATATTAAAGTAGGGTGTGTGTGGTGGGTGCAAGGGGGCTTGCCCCCCTGCATTACGATGTGTATTCAAAGTTTTAGTTTGAAAATCAGCGAATCTGCTTTATGATATGCTGATTTTCGAACTACATTGACTTTCGAAGTTTAAATTTTGCACTTTAGATTCGCACAAAAGTGCAATCGTAATTTTATCTCTTATTCAAAGGTAAACCTATATAGATATATATATATATATATATATATATATATATATATATATATATATATATTTATATTATATATATATATATATATATATATATATATATATATATATATATATAGAGAGAGAGAGAGAGAGCTATATATATGTGTGTGTGTGTGTGTGTGTGTGTGTGTGTGTGTGTGTGTGTGTGTGTATTTTTTTGTTAGATATAGTTTCCCTTCACCTTGTTGCCCTACTCATTGCTCCTTTTTATTTTTTAACTAAAACATCAACTTCCCTCCCATACCTGCCCACTTCCTAATGGAAGAAATCTGGACAAGTCTAAATCTCTGGCACACAAAGGTCCTTGTTTTGTTAAGAAATAGGGACAGTTTCTAAATATTGCTTTCTAAACCTAGAAGGTTGCTAGAATAACAGGGTTTGTGTTATCATGCAATTCCTGAAGGAACGGAGTCCATCTCTCGAAAGCATACCAACATTTAGTGCCACCGATCCTCACTGATTTAACTGGCTCTAAGAAGTATGAAACAGAGCCAGATATGAGACAAACTAAGCTTGCACAAAAAACCCAAACAGCAGGGAATCTTCAAATATGGACCTCGTTACCATACTTCAGAGTTATTTCACCTACTGCCTGCATAACAGCTAACAATAAAATGCATATGCACTGTGAGCAACTGTTACTCACGGATGCCTCACAGCCCACAAAAACATTTTAACTGACACTCCTGGCTCTGCTGAAAGCATCCAAGCTGCAGAAAAGCTGCTGATAACTATACCACCACCACTACTGAAATAATTTAAGAGGAAAAATTGCAAACAATGCTACCTTCAACAAATAAATTAAGGAACTCTGTGTTCCAGCCCTACTAACATGACAGCCAACTTTTCCACATGCATCTGGCTACAATGATCATGCAGAATTCAAAGTTAACCTAAACAACAGCCCTCAAACAAAAACCTCAAGCTAACCTGCAACCACAGAAACATAAATGATAATGTGAAGCCTGAACTATCTCCTTACACTGCTGTAGTTCGCATGAACAGTATAATCATGAGTAAATAATGCAACTGGATCCACGAAACCAGGAAAATCAGCTAATGCAGACAACTCCATCCCCTAAAGCCTGACCCTTCATCCACCACTTCCATGGAGACAAGAAGTGAGAAAAAATAAAACAATACCATACAAATATTACCCGCCTCCTCCTTGCATATTACTATCAACCCAAGGACTACCTGACCACTGAAATACCTACTGGTCATCTGAGATATAAGCCTGCAATACAGCAAGTTCACGCCTAAATCTGACCATCCAACTCAGCTACACTCGCATAAAGCTCTCTTAGCCCCTCCTTACACTTACCTCACTTCCTCCACAGCACTCACCCAGCCAACTTAACCTTTCCATATCTACTACTCCACCTAAACTCTTTTTATTTCCCACTCAACCTTAACCTCTCCCCCCCAAACCTTTAGACCCCCTTTCTTCCTTTCCTCTAACCTACTAACCACTTAAAGTGTCTCTGGAGAAATTGGTTTGTTCCCGAACCTCATTCAGTTGATGCCAGTGCAATATCAGTGAATAGGAATATTCTAGTAACATCAGTACCAATAATAATAGGAATAAAACACTAATCATCCATTGTAGTTTCCCTTCCATATACAGACTATATTATTAACTAGTCCCTGCAAGCATCGTAAGCCATTCATCCTCTAAATTAGTTCTGGATTCGCAGTCAATCTGCTCCAAGCGAATCTCATCAAGTATATTTTCGAGTCCTCATGTGAACTGAATAGTAAGGTCACCCCCATCTCTTCCTGCAGCAAAGCTCTATATTCCTGTGACAATTCTCTTCCTCTCTACTGTGGGGGAGCCATTCCGTTCTGACCACTAATATATTGTCTGATAACCAATAAACTAAACAATGATATTATATCATCAATGTTAGGGACACCACACAGGACAGAAGCTATTATCAACACTGAGTTAGCTGACAGATCTATACCATATCATCTTTAGCACTCACCCCTGACTAAACGGATCATTCATAACACTAAACAGGCTCAAAAATAAGCTTCTAATTCACTTATCCCCTAATTTAATTCATGTGTCTCTAATTCAGAAGATCAAGTGCACACTGTACTCTGATGTTTGTAACATTAGACAATGTTAAGTCTATTACTTTACATGCATAAATCTGCCAGGAAGGAATCACGGTCAGTTCCACAAGGCTCCGGTGTGAACGTATACCTATTAAGTTCTTCCAGTTAGGGTCAAAATAGATGTGGTTTGTCTGTCCAGTTCATCCTGTGAACATGAGACCAGACCAATACAGGGGATTGCCTGTGAAAAACTGTCTTCACTTACATGGGAAACATATGCGATCAGTTCAATCTGAGTCATTAAAAGGCTAAGCAGTCCTTTTAGGCTGTCAGCTCCATCATTCTTGTCTAAAGCATAGACTCTAGACCCAATTAAAAATGATATGCAGGCATGAGCATTGCATAGGCTCTTTCATCTGATGCTTCAGGCTTTCCAATGGAGCTTATATGCTGCATTTGAATTTCACCAAAGAATCCTGACCTGGAATTTTGTCACCGATACATAGTACTAAATGTTCAGGAGGCCGCACAACCTAAACTTTATTAAACATTGTTTAAGTCTTTTGTCACTGTTATTTAAAGTGATCACCAAACAAATTTCAAAATCACCCATCTCTCCAACACTGAGAAGATATAATACTAATGTCAGAAACATCAGTTATTGTAATAAGATCATCCTGACAACTAATATACAGTATAAAACTGACAGAATCAGTAATAAAGGGATAGCTACTGCATAAGATCATCTTTGATCTGCTGAAATGCTATACTGTACTTCATTTATTTAACGTTTATTGAGGCCCAAGGAGAAATGCTTCAGATGCATGTCTTCAGAATGTGGGAGGAAACAAGAGTACCCGGAGAAAACCCAAGCGAATGCAGAGAGGACATGCAGACTCCACGCAGAAGGCACCCCAGCTGAGAATTGAACCAGAGAGCCTCTTGCTGTCAGGTGTCACCGTTAACCTCTGCACCACTGTGCTACCCATTTTATTGGTCTACTCACAAGTGGGGGCCATAGTAATCTGAAGATACCTAAGGGAAGTTATGACCTACCTGAAAAGGAACTGTTATGCCTAAGGAGAAGGATACTTAGCCAAGGACATCATTCCAGTTTTATTCTAATTCAAAGTATATCCTGAACCTTCTCAAATATATTGAATAGTACATAAAATGCAGAATTAACTCATCTGCTCATGTTAAAAAAGCTAAATCATCACCCAAAAAGTCTCAAGGTTATACTCCTCACCCGTGACTTTTAGCCCTTAATATAGACTGCAATTGTTCTGGCCTCTTTTAAGGGTTCCATGGATAAAGCAAAGAGGGAAAGCAAAGCGGTACTCTGAAGGCTGGCCCTCACCAAGCAATTAATTTCTGAGATAAGGATCCAGTTTTAACTAACTATAGTATTTCCCTCATACAGCATCTCTAACTTTTTGTAAAAAAATATTGGAAACCAAATTCATACTTCACTACAAATAAAGCACCTAGTGTCAGCTTATCAAATGCATTCTCAGTTTCAAGAACATTTACAAAGTATAATGAAAGAAGAGGACTGACTCATTCATTCAATATGAAGAAGCAGCTTTCTTATACCATCAAAGGCATTCTGCAAGCTACTGACAATACCTATTTAAACCCAAAATCACACTGGACACCCATATAATTCCTGTTCCTTTATCTCCACTATAACCATTCTGTCCATTGCTCTACAAGATGCAAATTCTTAACTATCCCTGTCTTTTTCTTCTTCTTGAGCAGAAGTGAATATAAAAAAAGCTTCAAACTGCTTAAATAAAGGAAGATGAAACCTACAGAGTGCTTGCTGCAACATAATGTCTTCTCACATATGGAGTATGACTCATTACTATAACTATAGGACTGGGGGTCTCTGTTAAGTAAGGCTATTGTGATCCCAAATTTACCTACCCCCAGATTAACATCAGCATATGCATTTTACTGGAGTATGTCCTATCCTTAAACCTCAATGTCATTAGTAGCACATTATTTTCTCAAAAATTCTGATATGCAATCATCTGGTCCTTCCATGGTCCTGTCTAGCTGTTGCACAGTGTAAACAGAGTGTGGTGAATAAGCAAAGGAGATGCGTCTTTAATCTGACAATGCCATTGACAAATGTGAAAAATATGGCAAATGCCAGAAATGCCAGGCTAGTCAAAAACAAAGTTAATGGTAAGTTTAGACCTCCTCACTCGTAATGTCACCTCCCTCTACAGCTTTTGTAGACTCAGTTCCTTCTTGCATTCCCATTTCTTATTTATTTCCACTTCCTGCTCTAACAAAATGTAATTAATAAAAAAATGCTTTGCAAGTTAATTACTTAATCACTGCTTTCATGTGCATAGTCTTTTATTTCTTTGTATACTTAATTTTGAATCTGTCAGGCTGATGCTGCTTTGTTTCTAAGTATCAGTTTGCATCCACATCAGATCTTGTGAAATACTTAAATTACCCTTAAAAAAAAAATCACAATTTTTTTTACCACATTGTATCAGAAAGGTAGGGGGGTTGTGACTGTCTCTGTATGCTTACTTCTGTGTATTGCCTCTGTTTTTGTGTGCCAGCTGGATATTCTTTGTTTCTTCTTTAGGACTTTTAATTTCTGCTTCCATCCTTCTTTAATTAGTACCCATATATCAGGTGTTAACCATTAACAGGGGTTTCTGTTTAGGAAAATGTTTCAGAGTGCAGTCCATCTCCCACTTGTGGTATACTGAGAAGGTGTAACAAGGCTGTCCTTAATGTGGCTTGTTGTCTTGTTTAAGTTAAGCATGTGCTGTACAATTTTTGGAAAGTATGCTGCAATATTTCTAAGCCTAGTTTACAACTCATAATGCCCCAATAAAACATAATTTGTAAACATCATTTTACACACATTTCTTTGCTTTTCTGTCATTCCTTCGGGTTGGATCCTCTTTGGATCTACTTTGGCATTTTTATTTTCCATTTAGATCGAGTGAGACATTTCTGTAAGATAAGTGGAATTTCAGGGTCTGATCACTTCAATTATTTGGTAAGTTCATCACTCAGGACACTCACATTTTGCTGAAAGTATGGTGGTGACAGTTTTATCCCTTATCCAGTAGCAATGGTACAAAAAGCAGCCAACACTACATGCCACACATTTCATTGTGGAGATAGAAACATCAGGAAAGATATGAGTTCACAATCTGATGGTTAGGAATGCAATACATAAGACAAGTCAATGTTCAACAGCGAGACTTGCAAACAGCAAGTACATGTTCATACATCGGCAAATATTAGGAAACAAGCAGTGACTTGATTACAGTGGGTTTCATATTTTTTATTATAGAAAGGTAATGCAAATTTCAAGAAAAAACTAAAATGAAAATTCTGAGTTCCTAACATGATGGGAAAACATTCAAGCTTTAGTTGCGTGGACTTATTTCCATGCAACTGCCCAAAATAAATGTTTTTGTCTGCTCTTTTAAAGTTCAGGATATTAATATAGGTAAAGTGAGGGGTCAAGTGAGGGTAGTATTCACAAAGATTCTTTTTTACATAGTG
Source organism: Protopterus annectens (assembly GCF_019279795.1). Classification (NCBI taxonomy): domain Eukaryota; kingdom Metazoa; phylum Chordata; order Ceratodontiformes; family Protopteridae; genus Protopterus; species Protopterus annectens. The sequence continues at coordinate 211,103,115 of NC_056732.1, read as the reverse complement.
CAAGCCCAGCAAGTTGGTTGTGAAACAACTGTAAGTAAAGGGAAATATTTCTTAAAGAAAACAATCCTGCAGACAATAGTTATGGTGAGGAGATGACAAGAGGTATTAGAAAGGAAAACATGTTCTGCTTATTTGGTAGCTGTATTTGAAACAACTGCATACTTTCCATTACATTCTTGTGGTTTTTGTCTCCCTATGTGACCTGTATAAACGAAATAATCAAGGAAAATTCAAAACTATCACTGATCTTCAGCTCATGAGGGGAGGCAAACTCAGAAAGCAGCATTGCTTACCTTTGCTAGTAAACGTTTTAATTACCTCTCACTACTGTTTTCTCTTTTCATTTTGTTTATATTACATAGCTGGAAATTTGTTTCTGATGGCCATAAAACTAACTCTGAATCTGTACAGTGTTTTAATATTCTAGAAAGCATGTTTAACAAATTCCAATATCTCTTCACTATATAGTAATAGAAACATAATCAGCAGTTAACAGTGAAGAATAGCGATCCATATATCTTATTCGGTAGCATATCACTGCTGTTATTGAAAGCTGATATTTGTCATATATCATTTTTATGTTTCTAAGATGGATCCTAACATGTTTATAAAATATTTAATGAAAGGTGGTAGAGGCAAGGCTTGCTAGATAAAAGAGAAGAATTTAAAACCTTGAGAAATGAATTATCTTCACCAAATGTTTTGCTGCAACATAATACAATAAAGTTGATATAAAATGGGGTAACCATATGATATTCCAAGACTCATTAGTGGGGTCTCAGAATAGCGAGACAGAATGACAAAAATAATAATTACTTATTCCATGTGTGGGAGGATCAGCTTGCCTCCTGCAAAAAAAAGGAGTCCAGTAATGTTTGACTTTGTTATTCACATGTATTTTTAAAGTTTTTTTTTTTTTTTATGATTCTGAATTAAAATAGAGATCCATGAAATGAACTGCTCTTAGAGAATGTGTACAATATCTAGATAATGGGTTAAAGTATTTAAAACTATTCAACATGTTCACAAATGGAAATACATGTTTATAACTAGTTGTTTTTTTATATGTTGATAGCTATTAAGTCCGTGAAACCACTGGAGGAAAAAAAGTGGGTTTATTCAGTAATTCACATAAGAAATCAAAATATTTGCACATTTGGCTATGTAGTTCAAAATGAAAAGATAAGGGTACCTTACTTTACTTTTCACCGATAATGTATAATCCACACAACCCCTCTAGGAAAGATGCTCCCCATTTAGAAGTCCCAGGCTGTGGGTCTAAATGAGACCTGATTCAAGCTCTGTACTACAGGTCATTCGTTCAAATGTAATACACAAGTTATCTCCAGCTGAGCTACTGTCCTCCACATCTCCAGTATGTGCTAGGTAAGCTTCTCCTCCCTCTATGAACGCTCACACAGGGAATGAGCATCCTGTCTTGCTGTTTCAGGATAGCTCTTTTATACAGAATTAACTGGTAATTAGTGCTTTGTTAACTGGCTAAAACCTAATTTTCTTGACTTATACTGTGGGAACATTTCATTCCTAAGGCTTATTTAAAGGCATGAACACTTTTTTTTGTGGAGAATAAGCAAAGGTGATGCATATTTTTAATCTGCCACTGCCATTGACAGATGTCAAAGAAAGGGCAGATGCCAGAAATGCCAGGTTGTCTAGCTGTTGCACACTGTAAACAGAGTGTGGTGAATAAGCAAAGGATGAGCATGTAACAGCTACCCCTTCCCATCACAAACTCAGGAGATCTGGATTCAAAATGAGGGGTTGTAGGACCTCATAAACCAGAATTTCTGTTATGTCTGTAAAAACTGCATATTGAAAGGGTTGAAGGAGTAGAGCTCTCTAACACAACCTTCAATTTGCATCAGATATTATCAATTATCAAATGGAACTGCTTTCCAAAGAAATAGTACTTCCAGCAAAATAATGTCCACTTCCTAGCTAAGCAATCTCTTTCTTTGGTGGATTATCTACTTCCTGCATTGTTTAATTTTCTATTGATATAGCACATGGTGCCCCTCACCTTGGAAGTCTTGGACAGCACTGCCATCAACCTGCCTGTGATGCATTGTTTCATAGGTTAATTGTTTTTCAAATCAGGAATTGTGAACACAGTTTCAGAACATATGATCTTTTTTTAGTTTAATAAATGCAGTATCTGCCTCAAAAGACCATTACAGCTTGGCGAAAGCTTTCCATCTTATCAGAGCTGTTAAAATACAGGCAAACGTCACAAAATTACATACACATTTTTTGTAGTCATGCCAAAAATAGCTTTCACCAGTCTTTTAGTGGAGGGGAACAAGCCAGTTATTTACGGCCTTCATTTTTAGAGTTGTATTCATACTACCCCTGTTCCTTAAAGGTATCCTAAGTCCTTGGCTTTCACCATATCTATTTACTTTTTTAACATTTACAGCCAAACACTCCTTTCTTTTGAAGTCTAACAGAGTCTGTACTTTTGGTAAATGATAATTCCAGTACTATGAAAGAATTACAACATCATCAAGAGATGTCATAGCATACTGGGAATCAGAATTCAGCATTTTATCCTTCATCCTCTGAAGGGTAGTTGGAGCTTCATGTCAGACAAATGGTAACAATGTGCATTGGGATAGATCATCAGGGGTTACAGAAGCTGTTTTTATTTTAGCAGAAGGGGTAAATATTATCTGACAATACGTATTTGTCAGTTCTAGTGTTGCTCAATATCTAGCATTTCCTAGCATCACTATGAACTCATCCATTCTGGGCATGGTTGAGCTATCAAACTTTGAAATGCTATTGAGTTTTTAAAAGTATTTGTAATTGTGATCCTTTCATCAGGTTTAGGAACTAACAGCACTAGGCTCCTCCCATTACTTTGTGATTCTTCCATCTTGCCTGTTTTGAGCATTTGTTTTAACATCTTCAGTAACTGTTTCTGTGACACTAGTGCTCTATAAGGTCAACCTGGTCTTCAGGTGTTGTATTATGTTCTATACATTTAGATCTCACAGTCATTTCTGAGAAAAGTTCTTTATTTCTTAAAATAAATTCTTTCACTTCCTGCTTCTGTTAGGATCTCTCTAGATGTACTTAAGGAAGAGATACTCTGCTATGTCTAGTATGGATTTCAGCTTGTAAGCTAACCTCAGAATTGTCCTTCCATGGTTTTAATACTTGGGTAATCTCTGCAAGGGGTTTTTGAACAGAGGCTACCAGGAGAACAGCTAGATCATTTACACTCTGAAGTAGCTTTACAGAGGAAAAATAGGGGGGCTCAGTATTTTTCTAATGTGTATCGACATGTTCAGCCCAATCACTCTAAGTATCGGGTCAGTAGACCTAATGTACTTTTTACGTTTTCTAGTAACATACAGCAATTTTTTGATATTATTAAAAGGAATTGGCCCATTTTGCTAGCTGACAGCAAAGAAGGGAATATTGTTGGTGAACGTCCTGGTTTTACTTTCTGGAATAACATGAATATGAAAAGGTTATTATGTTATGGACCTAAAAATCCTGTCTCTGAGCCAGCAATGAGAAGGGACACTTTTCCATGTAATAATTACAAAGCCTGTTCTTCCATTGGCCTAGATGCTCAATTTATTCATCCAATGACCGGACGTGTTTTTTCACCTAGGTTTATGGCGACTTGTAGGAGAAATAACCTAGTTTATTTAGCAACATGTTGTACATGTGAATGTTTTTATGTAGGAAAGACTACAAGCTAGCTAAGATAATGCATATTAGAGCATTTAGGCAATATTCGTAATAAAACTCTCACCAATGCCCTAGCTAATCATGCAAATTCTTCAAGACATAATGTTTTTTATTTTAGGGTTTTACAATTAGTTCCACCTAGTAAAAGAAGGGGTGATATTAATAATCAAGTGGAAATGCATGAGGTAAAATGGATTGTATCGTTACAAGCACATACGTTTCCAAGTTTAAACTCTGGTATTCCTCTTAGACCTGCCTTAAATAGGAGGCAGTGAATTTTGCTTAATTGATATAATTATTTTATTAATAACAGGTTTTGATTGGTTACAACTTCTTTTATATTCAATGTGTCTTGTGTTGATTCTATTCTTTTACTTGGATCTGATGAAGCGGTAACCCCGCAAAAGCGCTAATTCTTGTTAATAAATCTTTTTATTGTATATATTTCTGGTGGCTGTGTTGGTGTGCTCACATTTTGTTTTCATTTACAATACTTTAATGTGACAGATATGCTTTGCATTTATTTTTCCTTACTATTTAACCATGTAGTTGTTTGCATTTATTCTTTCACTCACTTTAAATGGCCCTTGCCACTAAGCCAGAAATATGTTTTCTGTGAAATACACTAACACAAACCCCTAACCTTCTGGATTAAATTCTCTAAGTTGGACATTTTTATTATAAACCCTTTGTTGCATCTTCTGGGCTCTTTGCATGCGTCTCTTTATAAAAAGTTTAATCAGATTTAATCTATCCTGCAAGCTAATGTATTGCTCTAGTTCACTTTTAAATGGTATATTTTGTTCACCCAAGTCTCTTTAACAATGTTAAACAGTGACTTCATATACCAGCTGTATAAAAGTTCAAAAGGTGTAAACTCATTTGAGACTTGTAAGACATTTTTGATTGCAAACAGTAACAGTGCAGTAAATTGTCCCAGGTTTTACCATCTGTATCTGTAACGATCCTTAACATGGAGGTCAGTGTTTTATATACCCTTTGTACTAATTAATCCATCAATCTATGGATGGTAAACTGATGTCTTCAATGTTTTGACTTTAAAGCACTGAGATAACAAATTCAACACCCTTGATCTAAAGGGAGTACCTAAGTTAGTAAGTACCTCTTTAGGTATCCCTACTCTATATTCATACCAAATCTTTGGAAATAGCCTCAGGACTAGATTAGAGTAATAAAACGGCTTCCAGAAATTTTGTAGCATAGTCCATTATTGCTACTATGGCTTGATATTCATTGCTAGAATTTACTAGTAACCTCGCAATATCTATAACAGTATATTCAACTGGCAGCTGTATGATATGACATAACGTGATATGATATGCTGTGGCATGATATGTGATCAGTATATTCTTAAACCCAGGATGGGACACAGATACCTGACATCATTGTCAAGAAGTACAGAATGATCTACCGCTTTCATTATCACAGGCCACTAAAATCTGGTTACTATTCTTGCCTTAGTCTTGTCCATAGTGGCTTCCTAATATGTGACTATGTGCTAGCTTCATTACAAGTGTCCTGTAAGATTTTGGCAGTAATAATCAATGCAAAATTTATTTCTTACCTTTACTTACACTATATAAGAACTCCTCTTTTAACTTAAAATAAAGGTACAAAGTAATTGGAGCATCCTGCCCCCTATCTTCTCCTATGTCTAATCATATTCAGTATTGGCCTTAAAGTATAATTTTCTATTTGTTGTTTTTTAAACAAGATGTGGCTTACAGATAATTCAATAAATCAGGGTTACTTTGCTCACTAACTTGCTTCGAAGAGGAAGGTGAGGTTTTCTCCCCAAAAACACTGTAACTGCTACCTTTTCTCCATCTTCCCTTGTAAAATGTAGTCCTAGCCTAAATTTGTATTCTGTTTTATTACTTCTGCTATCTGTGCAGCCCTCTTGATTGCTGTTTTTTGAGTTGCTGTCCCTGTATCCTGGTATGAGGTTACTTTCTACAGTCACATTATTTTCCTTCTCTGTGTCGCCATTGTTCTACAAAGATTATCAAAGAACAGCCCTTTTCAGTTTTTTTTCTTTCCTTAAAAATATCTGTTGCATGCAATCTATCTTCACTTGAGTTATCTACTTTTCCCTAGCATCTGGGCGTTCAAAATTGTGTACTTCCTTGTCTATGTCACTTTCAGGGTTGCTACCATTTCTTTGCTCTAATGGGTCTTCACTCAAGTGTTCAGCTTCTTCTGTCTCTGTTTCAGTCCTTACTTTCCTTGTAAGTATCTAGGCAGACTTTGGCTCTGTATTGCTTTTCTACTTCAGAGTTTCCCATTGATTTACTTTTACTTAATATGCCACCATCTCTTACAATAAGTTTTTCTTAAACTATCATTGGGACAGGCTTCTGATAACACTCATAATCCTTTTTTATTGTATAACTACAACCAAATGCTGGTCTGCTTTGTAACTTCTAAACTGACTTCCTTCCCCCGGTTTTGATTCTAGACATTGTTATGAGTACCGCTGTCATTCTCACATCTTATACAGAAAGGGTGCAGTGAGCTGCAGGTCTTCCTCTTACTTGCTAAGTGCATCAGCCTATCACATTGTCTCTAGGTATTAAAACACCTCCCACATTTACATAGTGTTTTAAAACTGGAAAAAAATTATACTACATTAAAACAAGAGTCAAATCAGTGGCCCTAGCTGCAGGAAGTAACAGTTTTCCTATAACTGTGTGAATTACTACAGTTTGAGGAGATACTCTTTTTATTTCATCATCCATGTATATAACTTCTGCTTTTGGACTATCACTAAGCTTATGTTTTTATTCCACTTACAAGGGTAACTATGCTTCCAGAGTCCTGTAGAGCTTGAATGTCTTTTCACATCGGACCTGAGGCACTTCATCAGCTTAGCTGCAACACAATGATATAACACTGACTTACTTATTCTAAGTGTAATCTTGAGAATTTATACAGGAACAATTTCACTGACAGTATACATTTCAATTTTTACATTTATATTATTAATATTCTTTTCTGTAATAGTAGCACAGAAGTTTGTAATGTTATACTTCCCCTACATCTGAAGCAAATCGGGACATGATGAACTGCTTTTCATTTCACAGAATATGGTACATTTGTTACTGTAATTTTAGACTTAGTCAATTTACAGATGTAAACATTATTTAATTAACTAATAAGCATTTTGCTAAATTTAATAAATTATCAGAAGTCTTAGGACCACTTTACAACATGCTTTCTCTTATATTACTAATCAGAGCACTTTTGAACCTATTAACTGATACAATTTTTCAGATTTTCAGTTTCCTGATGCTATTAGGTTTTAGCCATAGTTTTATAAATGACATTTAGGAACAAACCAGTTTGTCCAGAGATGCTTGAGTAGTTAGTTTTTTTTTGGGCAAGGGTAGGTAAAGGGTATCTAAAGGGTTGGTGGGTGAGGTGTCAGGGTTGAATGGGAAGTGGAAATAGCTTGGGTAGAGTAGTGGGCAAGGACGGGTTAAGCTGGATGGATGAGCACTTTGGAGGAAGTGAGGTAAGTGTAAGGAGGGGCTAAGAGTGTTTTATGTGAGTGTAGCTGAGTTGGGAGATCAGATTTAGGCACACATGTTCATGCAGCGATTAATAAATCTAACAATGGTGTTCAATAAAGTTGTGATTAAGAAAAGTTTAATAAAGGTGATCATATGCCATTTTGGTGTGGTGCAATTTATTTGAAGGGGATCGGGACAATAAGTTTTAAATCATGCATCTGTACTCTTAGTGCTTTGTCAGCCATTAATAGAGCACTTACACAATTCTATCATTTGTACTTTCAAATTATTCCAGCCCTAGTCAAAAGTTTCCTTTTAAGTTCATCATAGTCAACACTGGTTCATAGGTTCATAGGTAGGTACTGGGCTATTGGTCCAAGGGCATATATAAGCCTAGCCAAAAAGCTACCCTGGCTTCCTCCACCCAAGAAAATTATTTCCTGTGCCCTTGTCGAGCAGAGCCACAGAGGTGATCCCCGGGGTGAATTTCCTATTTCCCATCCAATCATCAAGATTTTTCTTGAAGAGTGCTAATGAGGAGCTCTGACATAGATAGGTAGTCTGTTCCAGAGTATGGGAAGTCTCTGGGACAGGAATCTATCCCTCCAGCATGTTCTGTTTATTGTGGTGACAAGGTTTAGGCCCCTAGAGCGTGTAGGTTGGAGGGATTGGGATTTCTTTAAGTGGAGTATGTCCAACAGCTCTAGGTTTGACATAGCTTTGTATGTTAGGCAGAGATCACCTCTGAGTAGGCAATATGCGATGGAGTAAAGCTGGAGTTATTTGAGACGGTCTGCATAGGGCATCTGTTTGAGGCTGGTAATCCTCTTTGTGAGGTATTTCTGCGGCCTTTCCAGTTGTAGATATTTTGTGAGGTACAAACCAAAAGGGGCATTGTACTCTATAATGGGGCTAATGAGTGATGAGTAGAGGGGAACAATGACTTCTTTTTTCCTGGATGAGAAACCTTTTGTGATGAGATGTGCCTTGTAGAAGGATTTCCTGACTACTGTAGTGATGTGGTTATCAAAGGAGAGACTACTGTCCACCTGTGTCCCAAGGTCTCTTATCATATTTTTGGTGTTAAGTAGACTACCACCTATGTGGTAGCTCATGGGTACAGAGTTTTTACCAAAGGGGATGACAATACACTTTTTGGCATTGAGCTTGAGGCCATGGCTTTGACACCAGTCTCAGTGAGGCCCTTTTGTAGGATGTCCACATCATTAGGAGTTTCAATTATGTCTCTTAGTTTGCAATCATCAGCAAACTTCATCAGCCAAAGACCTTCTGTGTTAGCCTGTACTTCAGAAAAGTAGATACCAAACAGGAGAGGACCCTGGACTTGAACACTGTGGTACTCCACTTGTTACTGGTCTGAAGTCGGATTTGGAGTCTGCTACTTTCACAGTGTGGGTTCTGTCAGTGAGCCAATTGGCAACCCATCTTGTAACATAGGTATTTATACCTAGTTTAGTGAGTTTACCTATAATTCTAGAGTGGGGAATGGTGTCAAAAGCCTTGGCGAGATCTAGACAGGCTGTGTGAACCACCTTACCCTTGTCTATGGCTTTGGTGACTGCTTCAAAAAACTCTATCAGGTTTAGGAGACATGATCTGCCTTTTACAAACCCGAACTGGGTGGGGTCCAGAATTTGGAGATTATTAATGTCTTTGTTCATAAGTTCCATGATGGTGCATTCCATGGCCTTGCAGACCAGGCTCGTTAGGTTAATGGGGCGGTAGTTCCTGGGGTCCTTCTTGGCTCCCCCTTTGTGGAGTGGGATAACCGTTGCTGTACGCAATTCAGTGGGCACAAAGCTTGAGGTGAGGCTATGATTGAATATGGTGCTTAGGTGGGGTGCCAGTTCATTCTGTAGTTCATGCAGAAATCAGCCTGGGATGTTGTGAGGTCCCATGGATTCTGTGTTCTTGGCTTTGGAGAGTGTGGGTTTTACCTGTGCAGCCGTGATTACAGGAAGTTTGCATTCTTCCGGTATAGAGATGGGCCCTTTAGAGATTGAGAGGGGGGTAAAGTTAGCACTGAACCTATCTGCCAGGATGTTGGCAATATCAGTTGGTTCTGTATATTTAGTGCCATCGTGCTGTAACTCAGAGCAGATCTGAGTGTTGCCATTGAGATTCTTGATATAGTTATAGAATGCTTTGTGGTTGTCTTTAGGATCAGTGGTGATTTTGTTTTCATAACTAGCTTTGGAGGATTTTATGAGAGATCTCAGCTTCTTAATGAGGCTGACCAGGGAGTTCCTCCAATCATGGGATTTTACTCTTTTTTTGCAACAGTTTCTTTCTTCTGTTGTAGAGTTTGTTAATGGCAGGGGACCAACAGATTGGCTTCCTTTTATTGGGAGGATAGCATGTTGGTTCTGTTAGGGATAGCACAATCCATGCACTCTTGTAAGCACTTATAAAGTGCATTTGTGTAGGATTCAACAGTTGTACCTCTATCGTCCGTCTGCATGGGTGTCATGAAATTTGCCACTTCTGTCTTAAGAAGTTGGCTTTGGAGAATTTTTGTACTGTGGTTTCCCTAATGGGGGGGGGGTGGGGTGGGGGCGGGATGTGGATGTCTAGGGTGATTAGCTTGTGGTCAGATCTGACCAACAAGGAATTGACCTCTGGTGTGGAACACCAGATGCCCATGTTGGTAATGACTAGGTTTAGGATATTGCTGCCCCTGGTGGCGGTGTGGATAAATTGATCCAAGGTGTTGGAATTTATGAATTCCAGAAAACGTTGAGCAAGAGAGTTGGTACATAAGTAGTTTTCCCAGTTAATGGTGGAGTAGTTGAAATCGCCCATTATTAGGATGTTGGGTTGTACCCTAATATTTTCCAGTGTATCAAGAGATGAGTAGTGGGAATCCTGGGGCATGGTGGGAGATCTGCAGCAAGTTACAATTTGGATTCCGGTCTTGCCTAGAGTTAATTGCACTTGGATAATCTCAGATGCATTATGCTGAGCAACTAACCTAGAGACGTGGATATCCTTAATGAATATGGACACGCCTCTGCCTTTAGTGTTTCGGTCCAGGTTAGGTGGCTGAAAGGTGTGGCATGCAATATAGCCTGGTAATGCAGGAGTGCTCTCTGGAGCCTTGAACCAGGTCTCTGTCACTGCACAGATGTCAATGTTCTCCATTTTAAGGAGTGCCTTGAGTGAGTGCATTTTGAGATTTAGACTTCTAGCATTGAGTAGCATTACCCCCAGATTTTGCTTGCTTGTACCTGTTATGGTGGTGAATTTGTCATTTGAACCTTGCCTAAAAAAGGCACTATAGGGGTGGCAAGAGCCTTCTTCAGTATCAGGAATCCCAAGGGAGACAGGTGTAAGCCAACTCTGGCAAAGCATCGTGGTCTGTCGATCATGTCATCCCAGGCAGACAGATACTGGATCCCCTTACAATGACACCAGAAGCTTAGCCAATTGTTGAAGTCAGTCATTTTGTCCTTGTATTGTGGTATCATTCTGGGTGATGGCAGGATGCTACTCTGGGCTAGGGTCATACCTTTCTGGGCTACAAGATTGGAAACCACCTCCATGTCTCTTTTCATGTAGTCCAGGGAGGTACGTCTCAGGTCATTCATACCAACATGGACAATGAAAGAGTCATATTTGTACTTGTTGTGGAGTGACTTGGGTGCGTGCATTATGTGGCAGATCCTGGCATCCAACAGGCAGCTGACAGTAACTTTCTCCTTGGTCTTAGTTTTCTTCATGATTAATACGTCTTTAGTCATTGGAATTTATCGTGGTGAAATTTCTGCTGTGGTGGAATACCAGAGGTTTCTTCTTTTGTTGCTTCCTTTTTATGACTACAGTGTTGGGTACATTGTTCTGCCTTATGGGCTGTGGTTTAGTGGCACACTGAGTTTTTGGGCTATGTGTCATTTGGGTTATGTTGGAGGGGGTGGAAGTTGCTTGCATTTTTGCTTTGGAGGTCTCTGTTGCTTGAGCAGATTTTTATTGAGAGCCTTCGTGAATGTAGGTGTGTGTTTTGTGTTTCTATGTGTGTGTTTTGGTGGTGTAGGTTTTGAGGGACTATGTGATGAGTGTGGTGTGGTGCAAGTGTTTACCTTCTCCTCTTGACTGTCTAGTCCAGTCTTGGGTGAAGAGAGCTTTGCTTCCAGTTTGGTTATATAAGTGCATCTCTCACAGGTTGTAGTGTTGGGTGGTAGGAGGAGAGGGTTGTCTGTGTACATGAGGCAATTTCTGCATTGCCCCAAGATGCCCAGATTCATCTGGTAGACAGGAGAAAACACCGAGAGCTGACTCTTAGACATGCCTGGATAGGTGCTTATTTATTAAGTACTAAAAACTGTTTTCCTCTAGACAAGTGAGGAAAGTTGAGTGCTGTAGTAATTTGTAGTTTATTTAATGCTTAACATGTATTCTGAACATGTGCTAAGCTCAAAGAAACAGATTTTAGTGCTAAAACTAAAAAACTGGCTAGTTCTAAGGGAAATTTTGAAGAGCAGACTTTATGGTGCAGGGAATAGTTTAACCCTAGCTAAACTGCGTTGCATAAAGTGTATTTTTTTTAATATAACAGTAGCAAATGAGCAAACTGATTTAAACAAATTAACCAATTAACCAATATAAAGCTAAAAACTGAGCCCTGTTCCAGCAGTCTTTGATCAGACCAGTTCTAACTCCACTCTCCTGCCACTAGGGTGCAGGTGAACCTTCTCCAAAAAAAGATGGTCTGGATTAGTGCTCAAGTTACACAAACAAAGCTAGATTCAGCAGGTCTGAATTTAGTCTATACTACAGCAATCAAGGCACACTAATTTCAAAAAGAAACAGTTCAAATAAGCAGGCACAATAAGCCTTTAACCAGAAACTCCCAGCTCAGAAGGGCAGAATCTCCTCCCACAAGAGTGCAGACCACACCTTCTTAATGTAAAATAACTGGCTTGACGCCCAAGTGCTTAAACCAGAACTAATACACTTTTAGAATAACAGACACTACTCCTTCAATCAGCAACTCCCAACTTAGAAGGATGTAAGCTACCTGTCCTGCCACAACAGTAGAGACCACAAACCTTTTTAAATGTAAAACAACTGGTCTGAAGCCCAAGTGCTTCAACCAAAGGCTTAGAATAACAGTTACAATTTAATCAGGCTACTAGCAAGCAGTACTAAATGCAGCAGAATAAATGCAATTAAGTACTTTTAAGAACAAGCAGCAAACGCAAAATAAAGTAATAAAGTAGGAAGACACACAAATACAGTAAAATCAGATGAATAAAGTGCAAACTTTTTATATAACAATAGAAAACGAGCAAACTGATTTAAAACAAATTACCCAATTAACCAGTAATTCCGCGGTGGTGCAGCAGTAGCGTTGTTACCTCACAGCAAGAGGCTCTCCCGTTCGATTCTCGGCTTGGGTTGGGAGTGCCTTCTGTGTGGAGTCTGCATGTCCTCCCCACGGTTGAGTGGGCGTTCAAAAGACATGCGTTGAATGGGCGTGCCTTCGTTGAAGGTTGGGCGTCGGGCTGGCAACTCAACACCATAAAAACCAACTGTCAATAATTAGTGGACCGGAGTTCCACTGTGGTGACCCCTAACCAGGAAAAGACAAAAGACAAGCAACAACAACAACCCAATTAACCAGTAAAAAAGCTCAAAACTGAGCCCTGTTCCAGCAGTCTTCAATTAGACAAGTTTTAACTGCACACTCCTGCCACTAGGGTGCAGGGGAACCTTCTTCAAAAAAGATGGCCTGGATTAGTGCTCAAGTTATACAAACAAAGCTAGATTCAGGATGCCTGAATCTACTCTACGCTACAGTAAACAAGGTGCACCAGTTTCAGAAAGAAGCAGTTCAAATAAGCAGGCACAATAAGCCTTTAACCAGAAATTCCCAGCTCAGAAGGGCAGAATCTAGTTTCTCCTCCCACAAAACTGCAGACCACAAACCTTCTTAATGAAAAATAACTGGCCTGAACCTTTAACCAGAACTAATACACTTTTAGAATAAGATACTCTGAGCCTTCATTCATCAATTCCCAACTTACAAGGATGTAAGCTACATGTCCTGCCACAGCAGTGCAGACCACAAACCTTCTTAATGTAAAACAACTGGTCTGGAGCCAAAGTGCTTAAACCAAAAGGCTTAGAATAACAGTTACAATTTAATCAGGCTACTACCAAGCAGTAATAAATGGAGCAGAATAAATACAAATGAGTACTTTTAAGAAGATGCAAAAGCAAAATAAAGTGCAATTTTTTTTTTTTTTTTTTTAGTAAAGTGCAAGGAGAGAGGAAGAAGGAGCAGAAAAAATTCAAGGTTAAGAACCTAAGTGGGTTGGCCTTCTCAAATGTTCTGTCTGTATTAGGTAGAGTGAAGACCAGACTGGGAGGAGTGTCCCAGATCAAATATACAGTAGGGGCGGGCAACTGCAAAGCCACCAGGACAGATGAGAAACAGAAAACAATGCCAGAAAATATATAAAATAATTCAGTCAGGCAAAAAATAATTCAGTCAGGCAAAATTAAGACAATGCAGAACTCTGAAAGGTTAAAATACCAAGAAATATACTTATCAATCAGTGATATATTTCCAGATTGTTTGAGAATCAGCCAGAACACCAGGAGTTTCCAACATTCATACTTTAATTTCCTTCATGCCTGTATATGTTTTCAGTACCACTCCTATCAACCAGGATGGCAAAATATCTGCTCAGTCTGTTTTGTTACAGTTCTTTACAGTGACTGTCATTCAAAAGTTGCAAGGTAGGATTCAAGGCCACCCTTTTTGATTTTATTTTCATGGCAGACACATTCTAGATGTTAACAGCTGCATTGGCTAGTGTAACCAATTGTTTTTGCAGTAGCACCAACTTCTTTTCACTCTCCATTTTTGGATCCATAAGTAAGTTCAATACGTCTTCTATGACTGGAGATATCACAAAGTATCAGAAAAAGAAAAAAAAAACAATCCTTTAGTGGAAACACCTCAGGGGAAACATGACTCAAAGTTCTATAAGGAATTAATGGTCAAAAATGTGGTGCTTTTGGCTGCAGAGGTATTGGTGGTCAACTGCTCATGCACATAACAACATTGCAAGAGTAAGACCTCACTGGAAGCAACACTTTGCATCTAACAAATCAAAATATTTGTCCACTTGATATTGCATTTTAAAATGAAAACAAAATACTACCTTTGACTATTTTTTACCAACTCTTTTTTTGTATGTACAGCCCTGATTCCAGCTTTATAGTTCTTATAACTCCTGCAAGTATTCCATATTAACTTCAGTTGTGCTATTGCACCCCATACCTTCAAGGTCTTTAGGTAAGTTTCACATCACACTATTGAATGTCCCCATGAGGAATGAACTTCCTGCCTTGTTGATGCAGACTACCTCTTTTATAAAACATTCTTGTTAGAGTTTTGTTAAATTGGTAATATGTAGTTTTTCTGTTTAACATGGTGGAAACACAATCCTGAGCTACATTTAAATGCACATAAACTTTTTTCAAACTCAACATATCACATTATACATAGGTTCATAGGTTCATACTCGGCTATCTGCCCTGGGGCATTTATAAGCCTAGCCCGATTGTGTTTGGCTTATGCCACCCCTTGATTTGAGTATACTGTGCCCTTTTTAAAGTTTAGTTTACTGTGCCTCTGTCTAATAGTGACACGGAAGTAATCCCCGGGACAAACTTACGATCCCCCATCCACTCATCAAGATTCTTCTTGAAGAGAGTCAGTGAGGTGCTCTGCCTAACATGAATTGGAATTCTATTCCAGAGTGAAGGGAGCCTCTGGGTTATGAATCTGTCCCTCCAGCATGTTCTATTTATTTCTGTGCTGAGGTTCAAGTCCCTCGGCGTGGCTCTAAGGGATTTAGATTTACTGAGGTGGAGCATGTCCATTAATTCTGGGTTGGACATAGCTTTATATGTCAGGCATAGATTGCCTCAAAGTAGGCGGTATGCAACTGAGTAGAGCTGGAGTTTTTTTAACCGAGCAGCATATGGCATCTGTTTGAGTCCCTTGATCCTCCTGGTGAGGTACTGTTGGGGTCTTTCTAATTGCTGCAGGTGTCGGGTAAGGTACATCCCAAAGGGGGCATTGTATTCTATGATGGGCCTGATGAGGGATGAATAAAGTGTAATAGATGTCATTGACACAACACTTTGTAAACAGAATGCTACTGTCTTTAAATGTAATCAGTGCCTTGTTCAGATGTGTGTTTTACTTCATGACTAGAAAGGACTATGCCTGTATTCATGAGAACAGGTTTAATGAATGAGCATTTGGGTTATATACAAATAAGTTAAAACAAGCCCAGAAAGAGAGAAAGAGAGAGAGAGAGAGAGAGAGAGACAAACAGACAGACTGTAAGAGAGAGAAAAACAAAGAGAGAGAGAGAGTGCGAGAGAGTGAGAGATAGAGAGAGAGAGAGAGAGAGAGAGAGAAACTGGGAGCCATAATTGACTCTCCAGCTGACACGGACATCCTCCAAAAGGGGCTTACTGAGACAGACACCTGGTGTCAAAGTCATGGCCTCAAGCTAAATGCCAAAAAATTAATAGTCACCAGGATCCAGATTCCAAAAGAGCTGCTCTCAATGTAAGTGGTCATTTACACTGAGTGCAAGTCTTGTCAAATGAGGCCCTAAGTGTGGCCCTTGTAGAGATACTGTTAGTGAAAGGAGTTTTAGTCATGTAGTGTACTGTGTAGGGCTAGGGGCAGGGGTAGGGTTAGTGTTATGGTAAGGGTTAGCACACATGTGTAAAGTGACAGGGCAGGTTTGCCCCTCTACACAATCATACTCGTGTGTTAACCCTAACTATTCCCTTCAGTGTTGCAACTATAACACAGTGCTTTTCTTTGACAAATTGCTGTTCTCTGTTGAATGAAGGTTTACCTATAATTTCTACTAAAACTAATCATATGCTTTTCAGCAATTTTTGAGCAATGGGGATTTTTTTTTTTACTCATGGGAATTCTTAATACAATACAATACATGACAGCTCTACAAGTTCCTACTTAATCCACTTACCAAGTACCTGCAAAAAGTTTGTGTCATATTTTGCCCCATAAGACATACCATAATATTTCACCCTTTTAACTACACTTGTTGATTTGTTTCATACCAAACAGGAATTCTGATGTAAAAAAATCTATTTTGCATAAACTACATTGGCAGCCACTTCAGTCTTGTTTCACAAATAATGTTACAGTCCAGGTTACTGTATCATTATATGAGCTGCCCCCCCACCACCATACACACATCTTACATCTTTAAGGCATTATTGCCATGGGTTCAGCATACCAATTCATTATTGTCCTCTGCAGTGGGGCAGTTTGAAGCTCCAAGGTACGGCTATATCCTGAAATGATTGCTGTTTTGTTTTCTATGACCAGACATTGGAAACTTTGTATCATGGTGATTGAGAATACCCCTACCTCTTACTACTTTTACTTATTCTCTGGACTTGTAAGGTTTAATTACTCATTTGAGTTCTAACCTTTGTTGTTTATATAACACACCATCATTGTTTGTGCTGTCACGTTATACTTACTCTTTTATATTGTATTTAGATTGTCCTTGTTGTTATATTTATTTGTGTTATTCAATGGCAGATTGTAATAGGGGAGATTCACTTTGACTTCAGAGGGTCCTGTGGCTGGCCTGTTTACATACAGTTGTTTTCTCCACAAGCTTTTGCCTTTTTTCTTCTTTAAATGCATGCTTATTTTTTAAATGTGTGCAGTATATGCAGCACCAGAAGGGAAACACAGCACTGTAAATCACTGGGATGGTTTCCACCAGAAGGCAAATTGTGGAACATGTTGAACTACTCTAATTGAGATTGGACTTGTGTGTGTGTGTGTGTGTGTGTGTGTGTGTGTGTGTGTGTGTGTGTGTGTGTGTGTGTGTGTGTGTGTGTATGTAAATACTTGGTTCATGTATTCCCGGATAGGAATGGTGTAAGGAGAGAAAACAACTATAAAAACAGAAGCATCATCATATGAGACATATTCTTGGGGTATGACCTTGGTTTCATTGCTTTGAGCAAGAAGTCCATGAAATTATTGCTAATATTTTAACTATGACATTATTTTTAATTTAGCTTGTGTCTAGCAGGTACATGTTGTGAAATGCACTGTTTTGGACTAGTGCAAGTAATCTGGTACTTAGTTTAGATGAGTAAGGCTATGAGTTATTAATGAATTGCTTCCTGTAGTGAAAGGTTTGATTCTCTCAGGTTTTGTTTGTATTCTGTGTGATTCTGATCAAGTCACATAACCAGACAGTGATCTTGGGCTGCTCTTGAAAAGGGACACTTGGGCGCAGTGGGCTGTCCAAGCCAGTTAGCAAATGCATTACACATTTGACTTTAGAACTATAAATCCCAGAGCATCCCTTGTAGGTTAATTGATTGTTGGATACATTTTCACTTAATGCAAGTCTCAAGGGGTGAATAGTTTACTGTTTCTTATGTTGTCTGTGTTCAATGTGATAGTGTTTTATTTTGTTTAGTGAATGGATGTCAATCTTTTTGCTGTAAAATTTAATATAAAAGTTTTAAATTAAATTCAAATCTCTGAGATACAAATAAAAGAAAAGAATAATATAGTATGCAAACTGACAGGTAGGTTTGAAGTGTTTTGTCATAAGTGCCAGGGTATTTTGCATGGCTGCTGGGAGCCTGGTTCATTGTCCTGCATAGGGCTCCATTTGACCACAATCTGTGTCTGTTGTCTCTGGAGGCATATCCTGCAACAGACTTCTACTTAGTGATATCAGAGGAGATGGCTATTTTTGATGACAGGGAAGACATATGGAGGTGGACAATGAGTTGTAAGTGTCCTGCAAGCATGTAAGCCTCTCACCTCTTCCAAAGAAAAAAATATTATGTTGTATGCAATAATATTTCTGATATTTCTTTTACTTGTAGGTTGTTAAACAGCAGCTGGACCAACATCTACATTGCTTTGATTTATTTATTTATTTATTTAGTTTGCATTATTCCTTGCACTAAAGAATGAATTAATTCATTGATAGGTTTGGACTGTGCACTGTAGTCTAAACATGTCGCATTGTAGTAATACTTTTTTGCAGTACCTCCATTACAGCTTCCATCAACTGTACAAAGTTTGACATTTGTGAGGACAGTAATTTATCTGGAAACATGATCAGAACAATCGGATCTTCAGCATTCATTATGCAGTCATTGTTGCCCATTACAGTGATACAGTATTCTGTACAAAATCTGATTGTAAAAGACTTATGGATTAGTGAAAATGGAACCGAATGGCAGTTAGGGCAGAGGATTAAAGCTCCAGCTTGCTAATAAGCTACCTCATGTGCTAAAGGTGCAAGATTTGAATCTTTCTATCTTCAGTTACTTAATATGTAACTTTGAGCAAATCACTTAACCAGATAGTGCTCTGGAGCAACTGGGAATATGAGTTAGGATCCTTAATGGTCTCCTGGAATGCATGCTTAATAATTCACTATGAACCTGTGTTTTCCCCGCAATTCCTTATTGTATGTCTGATTTAGTGCATTTGTTTGTTTAAATAAATAAATTAATGAACGAATAAATAAACACAATGGGCAACTATGGAGTACAGTGAAAGAGTTGCAGTAAGTTTTTGACTGAAATGTTCTGAAATTGAAAATTATGTTATTATTGGTTAATAAATACTGCTTACTAGACAAAATTATCAAAACTACAAATTTAAAATATGTTCTATGTTGCTCTAATAACAAGAAATATAAATTAAAACAATTAGGGAGGAGAATCTAAAAGAAAACAATGGTTTATGTGTGGTCCTAAACCTGTATGCAGGGGAGCCCATGGTTTGAAAACATCTCGGGACACAGACAAGTAAAGTAAACATTATGGCCTGTTGTAACCCCCCCCCCCCCCCACACACACACACAGATGCAGGT
Source organism: Protopterus annectens (assembly GCF_019279795.1). Taxonomy (NCBI): domain Eukaryota; kingdom Metazoa; phylum Chordata; order Ceratodontiformes; family Protopteridae; genus Protopterus; species Protopterus annectens. Next base: position 211,083,908 of record NC_056732.1, on the reverse strand, counting down.
TTCTTTTAGTAGGGCAGTATACTGTAGGTTCCTTCTGTAAAGAGATGTCAACTATTCGTGTACAGGAAGTAATGTGAGATTGATTTTAATTACATCATTTTTATTTTTGCATTTCTTTGTCTGTCTATTCAGTAGTTTTTAATGAGGTCCCTCAATACCTTAACACAACTATGAGCAGCTTAATATTTGATTACATTTCATTTCTTCAGTGACATACTTTTGAACTTTAAAAACTTCTGGTAGAGATGACATCAACTTAAATTGTTCTTTGAATTAACAGTCTCAAGCTAAGTGATTCATTTCCTTCAATTGCATGACAGAGGGCCAAATTCCGTAAAGTCATGGAATCTGGCGCATTTTGTCAATATCAGCATGAAACTTGTAGATAGCATAATATGTATATCTACCACAAGAAAATCAGAATGGCTCAGCATGACAACGGAGTATCACAGTTGCAATGGTGCACTTAAATCCACAAGTAATCTGTAAGTAATAAGAAATGATTGTCCAATCATGTTGTACATTAACAAAGTTACGGAAAGATGATCACAATTCAAGCATCCTAATAGTTATACAGACATTTACACAACAGAATCTGCCCAGTAAGATTAAGGACAACTATGGAATATTACTGACTCCATTTTGATACAGTAAAAAAGAAAAGCATGACAACTATTTCACTGTAAGCTGTATGGTATTTGTAATACTTTTGTCACAAATTTGCTGAGAAACATTACAGACAACTACTAATATTTCCGTAATTCATTCACTAACAAAAAAAACTTGTTTCATAGCTCCAATGCCATTTGTAATATATATTGTCAGCAATCTTTGCAGTAAGCTCAGAAGCTCAGAGACAACTATGGATACCCCCTTAAGACATGTACTAACAAAATATGCCTACTCGCACTTACAATTTTCTAATAAAAATATTAAAGGTGTAGGGCAATCATGTCTGCATCGCCACAGCTAGCATTTGCTAGTAATGGCTTCAGGACTTGTGTGGGGGACACAAGTAACACACACACACACACACACACGCACATGAAGAAAATGGGAGATAGAAAATAAGATGTGGGTATGGGTGAAGAAGAGGGATGCACAAAACGAATGTTGGGAAAGCAAAATCTGAGGGCATGTCAGATGGGCATGGGCATTTCTTTTTTTGGATGGAATAGGCATAATTCTTTTAAGAAAAGTAAAGTTAAAATAGGGGAAGAGGAGGAGAAGTATATCACAGCAGGTATACCCATAGAACAAATATAACACAACATAGACAAAGGTTGGTAGAAAAACAGTAAGGACTGGTAAGTTACACAGATGGCACACTGCACAATACGGGAAACAGAAAGGTGTCAAACAAGGAGATATGCATACCAACCATGGTGAAATGCAGAAAAACATATCTACCTATGCATTATCACATTACGACATGTTGTAAACTATGTGGCAGTCATACCTGGATGTGCATAACCAATAGTAGATGTGTGATGGAGGGTAATAAATTAGGATCACAGTACAAATTGAAAAAATAAACACATATACAATTAGTACATCAGCAGTGCAGGTGTAAGGCAAGCAACATCACAGATGAGCAAATGCAGAACTAACAATATTAGATAACTCCAGAAGAGGACAGAACAAAACCGGCAACCAACCATGCATATAAAAGGCAAACAATCAAGCACAGTGCCAAACAGAAGTACTGCAAAAATGCAACAAAATGGGTGCTACATACTCAAGTAGATTTACACAATCCAAACAAATGTGTAATGGAATGCATACGTGTTATACACATATGCCATGTCAAAGGCAACACATGTGTAGATGTGTATGTATGAATGATAGTGGCATAAATGTACACAGAATCAACGTCAATAAACATACACACACCAATGACATGTAAGAATATTTATAAAAATATAGCACTACTGCTTGACAAATATAGCAGGTTGTGTACATGGATGTCAACAAAGTACACTGGTTAACACACAAGTGAAATGAGAACAAGGATGTACTGCAAGCAGTAGCCAGTGACCTGCAAATGGCCATACAGTTGGAACATGTTAACTGTGTTAAACCTAATACATGGCAATGGTCAGTAACTGCAACAAAGACAAGCATATCTGTAAAATATAACAAGGAAATATTTAAGTAGAAAGGAGGTGGACAGCCTGGGTCCACATCAGGAAAAAGCATGACAAACTAAGTTGACACACTGAAACACGTGTACAGCAATCAGGGACTTGTAGAACACAAAACAAAATATATTTAACCACATGGAAAATGTATGTTCCATGGGCAGAATGATTGCTGATGCCCACAGAACTGTCCAAGTATAAAACACCCACATGCAGTAATGTGCAATTATATAACATCAACACGCATAGGTAAACAAGCTATGAATTTAAAGCACATATGCATTTACATATACTGTCATGCAAATGTCAAATAAACAAACGCAGGTGTATTTAACCCACCCTGCTCATTAGTGAGCAGAGGACACTCCTGTGTACATCATTACAGCACATCAGTGGTAAATCAGTGAATGCTCACTTATTGAAGGTACAATTGTGTGTCAGTATGGATCCGACTATGTGCACACATGTACAATCAGTTAATGTGTACAACTATTTGTGGAAGGTGTGAAATTTGTAAATAAGTAATGAATGTGGAAACTTAAGATACTGCAAACATGGCGTATTGTACTGCTAAAAAATAAATTATCTGTAACACTGTGTATATATTACTGCTACATTGCTGTTTGATACAGTGAGAAAAGGAGGACTGTATATACCTATATGTATCAGTATTGCCAACCCATGGCGCATACCACATCATGCCAGTGGGACATTATGAAAACTGTTATCCAAAACGCATGGGGAATGACATGGCCTTCTGTTTCACATACATGATGTGACAATACACAACTCCAAGCTATAACACAGTGGTAGTGATGGATTAGGAACAAAATATGTTGTCTGTCATTTGTCTCAGTAAAACACATATTTACAGGCAATGTCTTGTATCACTAGCTGCAGGTTAACTGCCACAATGCATGAAACGCTGAATGTGGGAAGCAAGTGTAATGTGTTAATGTGTGTCGTGCACATATTGAAACAAAAGTAAATGTCACATGACAATAACACATAGGCATGACAGTTACATGTTATGCATGCACAATAGTGCATATGCAGTCCAAACAATTATATGTCAATTGGCATATTGGCAGCATGACACAAGTAGATCACACAGATAATACTTACGAGCCAGAGGGACCAGGCTGATGGAGATGAGACTCCCAAATGATCTAAAGAGCTATCTCCCTGAATGAATCATGCATAGCTCATGCCATATCCTGAACATATGTCCCCATTATGTCCCTCATATGTGTTCAGGGCACATCAGTTATAACCTCTTCAATCTCCACCGAAAAATCATCTCTTTTCCAGTCATGTTGTCATCTCCTTCAGACTGCCTGCATAATGGCTCAGGCAGGGGGCGGGTCAAGGTTCCTCCTCATTTTTTTCATCATCACCCCATCATCATTAGAAGACTCTGCCTGGAATGCGCTCATCATTTGACAGCAGAATGTCCACGGGTCCCATGATCAGTCAAAATTAATTGCAAAACACAACAGAAAAGAATACCAAATGTCTATCAAACAGAACATTCCCTTGAAGAGCATAGCAGAACTTAATATGCCAATGATGAACATTTACAAAGGGACTGACACAAATCTATTATGGACAGAGATACCTTGGGAGCCTGGTGCTCAATGTCCTATTTGTAAACAGGATGTCAGTATTCTTTTGTGAAAACCTGTATAGGCTTAGAGATGCACAGCCAGGTCATTAGTGTTGTAAAAATATATGACTGTTCAAATCTAGAGACTGTACTGCCTACATGTAATGATTTATATAAACAGCCACCAAATGCCATTGTTAAAATGAGGAGAAAGGGATGTGACAATATTGTGGGCAACAGGCATGTCATATGACAAACATCTTAGCCAAGAGCATGACAATTAGCTGAGCACAGAGCAATATAATGAATTGTAACAAATGTGTTATATGTTTAGTCACCAAAGCTTGTGACATATGACAATGTAATATATGCTGTAGAAACAGTATTGTAAAAAGAAGTGTTTATCTGCATATGTGTCAGTAAACTTAGACTATAGCTGTGATTTAACAAAATCCCCCAAGGTGTTGTAGGCATATGCAATACCCATGTTGTGCTGGAGGGTGTGCTGATTATGAACTGCTGCAAAAAAATAATTATCTACACAAGTGTCAGTAAACCTACGTTATAAATGTCTACCTACACAAGTTTCAGTAAACCTAGGCTAAAACTCCACTTTAACAAAAACACCCAAATTGTTGTAGGCAGATGCAATATCAATGCTGACCTGAAAGATATCCAACATAGTTCACAAACAGAATTGTACAGCAGACACCCATGAGCAAACAAGATACACACAACAGAGAAATCACTGGAAAATAGAACACACATACAAATGCAGAAAAATATACATGATAAGCAAGAATCAAAGCATTAAGACATAGATATAAAACATCCGGCTTAATATATGTGTGTGATATACCAACCTTGCTGTTATTTAGATTGTGGAGTACATTTCAGAGACTATATGCTGAAACAATGGTTTAATTCTACATGGTGGTTTAACATTTTTGGATTAAAATCACAGCTTTAAGCACAGCTATAGTGTGATACTCTTAGTTATCGTACTGATGCATGATGGGCATTCATGCATTCTAATCAATATACGTTATTGTGAAAAATACAGACCTGTAAACAAGATCAGAACCATTTCATTTTATTAAACAGAAAAAGTGATTAACTCTCTCCACTCTCCCTGAAGCCTGTGCATTCACTCGATGAGCGGAGCACAGTTTCTGGTACAATTGTTCTCATCTGAAAACAGAAATTTTGAATGAAGTATTCCTCAAATAATAGTGATATGCATTGTTCAGAAAAGTTTCTAGATGATTTATTAATGGAAAATGACAAGATAACCGCCATACAATTTTTCAGTATCATTGGCAGATTTTAACATATTTGAGGATATGAAATTCAAACCTGCAACTACATTGTACACTCAAACTGTAATTGTGAGAACTATCTGCCTAGCTAATCCATGTGGACTGAAAGTGCATCTTCTGATTGCAGTGAAATTACTTGGTTTTATGACATCACACAGATTGGGGATGGTCTAATAAGATGGATCCTGGCTTAGTATTTCAAAGTATGAACATGTATTGGTCATGTAGATAAAGAGTTTGAAAACTTCATTCATGCCAGCACTGTGTTCAGAAATATTAGCAGCAACTCAAAATGTCTAATTCCGCAGACATTAGGACAGTGTCATGTATCACAGAGCTTCTGTGAACAGAACAATTCAAACTCCTGGACATAAGCGGCACAGTAAGGTGTGCATGAGGACAATGATACTCACTGGTAAAGTGCACATCACTAAATAAATACATACATCTTCCTTGTTCTGCATTTCAACTGTTATGCTGCCACTCTCACTCCCTCTAAAGATGAGGATACTGGTGTTCTTGAACTGCATGCAATATTTAATGAAAAAACTGAACTTGATAGCACTTTTACAAAGTATACAATATTAACAAAAGCATTGGTCAGTTTCTAGCAAACTTTACTGACCATGCTCTTAAAAAGCTGATGTTAATGGGTCATTTTGAATTATAAATATGTTCATAGGAATTTGACTAATAACAGAGTTATTCACAACTATGCTTAAAATATATGATAATATCAATAATTGGAATATGCTTCTCTAAGGAAATGCTAAGGGTGAATTAAACCAAGATAACAGTTTTAGATATGTTTACCGTATTTGAATTGGAACTCATAGCATGCTGGCCTGCATCTTTACATGCCAAGATAACAAACAACATATGTTCTTTATAAACAAGCAGGTACTGCTCTACACACCCTGTTGTTAGAAAGCTGTTAGCAGAGTATTACAGATTCTGGGCATATTTGTATGAATACAATGACTAACTCACCCATTCATAGCCATGTACAACATAACCATTAATATCACTTATTGGAATATGCTTTTCCAAAGAGATGCTGTGGGTAAAGTAAATCAAGGTAACAATTACAGATATGTTTCTCCATGTGGATTGGAACCCACAGCACACCAGAATGTAAGCAAGCTGGCCAGCTTCCTTACAGGCCACGCTATGCTATCTTTCATGTAATGCAAGCACATTGTCCTGATCTGTGTCTTTGTATCTTGTAGCACATCAACTATCTGTATCATCCATCAGCCCATCCAGGGATCATGATGTGGTATCAGATGTGTATCAGCATGTTAGTATGGCCCCTGGCACACAGGACCTTGATGTGCTGGGGAGTCCATCCAGGATGTTGACAGTGATGTTGCTGCAACTGCAGCCTCAGATATGGTGGTCAACTTGTCTAGCCATTCGGAGGAAGATGACGCATTGAATGTTGAACAGGGTGAGGTCATTGAATGACAGAATCCAGCTGAGGCTGTTGTTGATGGCAGTTCCCCACAACAATCTGAAACAGGGTGTCATAGTACATGTAGGTGAGAAAATGCTGTGCATAGCCAGGTGTCAGAGAGTGTCTGTCTCCTGTTGAAGGCAAATGAATGGTCACAACAACGGCATTACATCCATGCTCTTGCTCATGCCATAGGCTAACACAGAAGGTCTTTGGCTAATGAAGTTCGCCAATGACTGCAAACTAGGAGCCATAATCAAAACTCCTAACGATGTGGACATCCTACAAAAGGGCCTCACTGAGACAGATGCTTGGTGTCAAAGCCATGGCCTTAAGCTCAATGCCAAAAAGTGCATTATCATCCCCTTTGGTAAAAACTCTATACCCATGAACTACATCATAGGCGGTAGTATACTTAACACTGAAAGTGTGATAAGAGACCTTGGGACACAGGTGAACAGTAGTCTCTCCTTTGATAATCACATCGCCACAGTACTCAGGAAATCCTTCTACGTGGCACACCTCATCACAAAAGGTTTCTCATCCAAAAAAAAAAGAGGTCATTGTTCATCTCTACTCATCACTCATTAGACCCATTATAGAGTACAACACCCCTTTTGGTATGTACCTCACAAGACATCTACAACAACTGGAAAGGCCACAGAAATAACTCACAAAGAGGATTACCGGCCTCAAACAGATGCCCTAAGCAGACCGTTTCAAAAACCTGCAGCTTTACTCCGTCGCATATTGCCTACTCAGAGGTGATCTCTGCCTAACATACAAAGCTATGTCAAACCCAGAGCTGTTGGACATGCTCCACTTAAAAATTCCAATCCCTCTGAGCTACACTCTCTAGGGACATAAACCTTGTCACCACAATAAACAGAACATGCTAGAGGGATAGATTCCTGTTCCAGAGATTTCCCATGCTCTGGAATAAACTACCTATCTATATCAAACAAAGCTCCTCATTAGCACTCTTCAAGAAAAATCTTGATGATTGGATGGGAAATAGGAAATTCAACCCGGGGATCACTTCTGTGGCTCTGCTCGACAGTGACACAGGAAAATAATTTTCTTGGGTGGCAAAAACCAGGGTAACTTTTTGGCTGGGCTTGTATAGGCCTCAGGGTCGATAGCCTAGTACCTACCTATGTACCTATAGATCATGTGGCACACCAACTATGGGTGATACATGTAGGACAAGAACATACACACAGTGAGATCATGGTTGCATTGGCTGCACAGAATGAGATTCTGCTAGCTGTGGTACAATTGGTAGAAACCCCAGCCTCTATGGTACTGCAGCAGTGTTGTACTACCAGCAGGATTTTGCATTACCTGACTGTGCTCAGCAGATTTCAACATGGAAGAGGCAGGACACCTTTCTGCAGAACCACCACTGGTCATCATATATGAGCGTATGTGGTCCAACCTGCATGCAGTTTAACTGCTGGTCTTTCTGCTATGGTTCTATAAGTCACAACAAGGCCTTTAACTCATAGTCTTGCCCCTTTACCTCAACATGATGTTGTCACCCCATCAATCTCTTCTATGGAGGAATCGAGGCAATGTATTTCTGTACATGGTCAGGGCAGAGTACAGTATGGTGTGAGATGTCAGTGAGGTCACCCTAGACTGCATTAGAGTGTGTTCAGCAGCATCATAAATATAGCTGGCTCATATCATTCAATTATCACTTTACTGAGATATATTTTTCTGCAGCTATTAAACGTTCTGCATTATGTCCTGTGTGGTTTCCCTTTTTCATGTTATTATATTGTAGAGATAGGAATGTGATGCACTGATGTGTGTCCTTTATTGTTTTCCATACAGTGATGCAACAATCTGAATGTGTACTCATCCTGTGACACCTGTGCCCTGAGTTGATGATCCCTGTTGTGACACATTTGCATATGTTCATATTGTACTATATTATGATGATGGTGTTATGTCTGATGCTCACTGTGTACATCTAGTGGGTAACTGCCATTAGACGCAATCTGTGCTGCTGTGATGGGGCAAGACCTGAACATCAGTGTTCAATCTGTGTAGTCTCATACATGTGGCTGGTCATGACTCAAAGTTGTGAGTCAGACACTGCCGTGTTGTCTGGGCCTACACTTGTGGTCACACCCTGCATTGCCTACACCTGTGTCATCTGTCCCTTACATCCTCCTGCTCCTCCTGTGATACCTGTGGGATGTTCTCTTCAGACATCTGGCAAGCTTGGAGTAGTTCACCCACACCTGGATCTGGAAGACCATCATGTGTTCTAGTTAGCATGTTGTGTAGCATGGCACATGCTATTATCATCTCTGCTGCCTTCATAGGTGTATATTACAGACATCTGAATCTAGCTTTCAGTACACCAAACATACACTCTATGGTGTTTCTGGTTGTTGCACATGCTCGGTTGTAGGTCTCCTGTCCAGGATTGGATTGTTCACAGTACAGTGTCATTAGCTATTGCTCAAGTGGATAACTACGGTCACCTGTTGTGTGGAATGAAAACATATTTGGTCAGAACGGTTATTGTTGTGAAGGGATATCCTATCCTTGCACCCTAGCTGTGTTCCGGTACTTACCAAGTAGTAGTCCCTCAGGTATTTCACCTTGCTGGCATGCTGCCTTCAGCCCGTTTTCCCTCCATATGGCACCATCATGGGCACTTCCAGGATGTGTTGTCATGATGTTTGTTATGCTGCCATCTGCTGCACACACAACCTGGCAGTTGGTGGATGGCCAGCCCTTTCTATTTATGTATTGGTCTTCTTCAGGATGTAGTGCTGTGTTGATAGATATGTGTGCGCCGTCTACTGCCCTGAGTACATGGGAAGTTTGCAATGTTGTACAAATAGCACATTACAGTTCTCCACTCCATGGCGCTGGATGGAAACTGTATGTACTCATTCATCTTGCTGCTCATTGCTTCCAGGAATTTTGCCAGAATACAGCTGGTAGCTGTCTGTGACACTTCCACAGCATCCCCCATGTGTCTCTGCAATGTCCCAGATGCAAGCACACCCAGGGTGAGACACACTTCGGTTTCACAGGTGATGGCCTTTCCTCTCATGGTCTGCACAGACATGTGTGGGGCACACATGTCGCAGACAGCCTGCACCAGTTGTCTTTCTAGCCAGTATCTGTCAGTTATTTGCTGGTCTGACAACTGGTTTAGTTGCAGCCTTGCTCTGACTCTAGCTGATTGCACAGCCACAGCCTTATTTATAGCTTGTATCACTGTAGCCTGTTGCAGTTCATTAACTGCACATTGCATTTTTATATATTTTTTGTTCTTTTGCTATGGATTTTAGCAAAATCCATAGTAGTCACTTTAATTTTTTTGCGTCCATAAAGCATATGTCCAAGATTTCAGAAACAGTCGTTGTTGCAGTTTGTCACATTTAAGTTGCGTTGTGTGTGCACGATGTGCTTTGGAATCAGACCAGCTTGCGCAGAATCCCTACTTATCCTACTCTGAATATCTAAGTACTCAGACTACCTGCAGCATGTCTTCTGAAGTCATGTCAGCTGCGGGTATGCTAAAGTCTTCCTTAGTCATGCTGCACTGTCTGGAAATAGATTCTGCAAGTTTTATGGAATATGGCCACCCCCAGAATTTATCAAGTGGAAATTGTAGTATCTATTCAAATGGATTTCTAGAAAACATTCCATGAGAAATAGTAGAATTATTGCACAACTCTTAATATTTAATATTTAACATTTAATATTTGTTTTTTATTAATTCATGCTGATTTTTTTCCACAAATTGTCTGTTAACTGTATTTGGTATGTCCAATCTACATTTAGATTATAATTTTTATTTGCACACCTATACATTTACTTTTTCTTTACTTAGGCTCTTGTAGTTCACCTGTTTGTTTATCATGGATTTATTTATTGCAGTTATGAGAAACTTACATGACTGAAACAACATTATGTTTGACTTTCTGTCTGCAATTTTATTTTAAAATTGCCATGCATACAGGATACATCACTCTCTCTAGCTCCTCTACAGCTTTTCCTGCAGCCAAGTCTAATCATACTTACAAATGTTCAAAAGCTTTTAAAGTAATCTCTCAGCAACAAGGCAGAGTCCTATTAAAATAACAGATGGCTGGTGAAATGGTATGTATGTCTAACAAGGCAGGCACCAAACGTCATTTGAATTCTACTATGTAAGTGAATACCAACATGGGATTAGCAGCACAGTAAGCATTCTAGATACTGTCTGCTTTCTTCGGCCCTCAGTTCAGTCACTGGATTACACCTCACATAGTCAGCGCACTGTGAACTTTACACAGAGAGGCTTTGTACATGACTGCCAACTGGGTCAGTAGATGTAGTAAAGGCTGACTATTGGCTAGGGCAGATACAGCTGTAAAAACATGCCTGATACCTTTAATTACCTTCTTACTGTGACTTATCAGTTCGAGTAACAGGAAATATCTTATGAGAAGATGCCATCCACAGCAGGGAAGAACCCTTTCTACCTACAGCCCTCAGCTGTATCTGCTTACATCAAGTGAACAGTACACTTTACTGAGCTCTCTCACACATCTGTAGCATCATAGTAAGGAAAAGTTGTTTGCCTGATGCCGCTTCCCTTTTTTAATAAAGAGGGAGATCCTAGTTAGTTCCTGGAGAACAGGCTTACCCTCCTACTCTAGGTTCTTCTGCCTCTCACTTCACTGACACTTTAATAAAATTCCATAATACACCATTTCCTAAAGATTTTACACTGACTATTCAAGTTTCATAGACTTTCATATTACTATACCTGGTACAGATTAGTTTGATTTTCATTATGTGACTCATGTTGCAGTGCTTTGTCATTACTACTTCTTTAGTCACATTTACTTATTTTCTGTCTAGAGGCTAAGCAGGCACAGTTGCCATTTTATCAGTGAGCTGAGAACAGTGAATAGCTAGCTGATTTTATAAAAGTCATATGTTATACACTGGAAGGTGTAGGAGATAAACACAAATGTGTATATGTTCATAGCACCTAATTTTTATCCATAGACCTAGAATGCATGCATATTGATCCATTACAAATGTTCCATGGCTTACAATTAGAATAAACACAGTAAATTAATGTATTTTCCATATTACTTAGTTCATATTTAGTATGCATACTCATTTTATCATATTCACTTTATATTAAACATTTTGGCTGAATACTTACACTGAGATTGTTTCTCATCTTAACAAGAAATGGCCAGTTGAAGCTATGGTGTCATGGTTAGACATAAAGAGAGAGAGAGTGTTTATAGTTGTGTGTGTGTGTGTGTGTGTGTGTGTGTGTGTGTGTGTGTGTGTGTGTCTGTGTGTGTGTGTGTGTGTGTGTGTGTGTGTGTGTGTGTGTATATATATATATATATATATATATATATATATATATATATATATATATATATATATGGGTCTATGTTAAATTATCAAAAGTTAAATTCACTGAATGGTATTTTCATTGAAAATACCATTCAGTGAATTCTGAATATTGCATTCGCAGTACAGTGAAGATCAGAAAATTTGCCCTTTCCTCACTGTAGTGCAATCTCAGAGTTGGTATATATAATTAGTGGTGGGTGTAGCGAATTTGCTGAATGGTATTTTTGATGGAAATACTGTTTGGTGAATTCAACTTTTGATAATTTAATATAGACCCATACATATATATATATACATATATTTCCATGCTTGCATGGATATATTGCTCTTTGGTTTGGTTCACTGTAGGGCTGACTTCTGTCAAGGGTCTGGGTGCTATCCTGACCATCTCAGAACCCACATGGAAATTCAGCAGGTCTCCTTCTGCATTGTGTAACATGTTGAAATGAAAGTTTGTGAGTTTCCTGAATTGTCTGGGATTTTTAGAAATTCTTTAAGTGATACTTTGGCCTGCTGTATAACAATGAAAGTAAAAATCAGCTTCAATAAAAATAATACATGCAAGTCTCCTGCGCTGTTTACTTCCACAGTCCTACATACAGTGCCATAAGAACGGTGAGGGTGAATGGAACATACCATGTGCCATCTTGTAAAGGGTATACATCAACACAATATTTATATATTGCACATTCTAGCGTATCCAGCCCTTGATAAACTAGGTTTCATTAGGCATTGCTTTAGTAACAATTCAACAGTTTACAAGTCACCATAATATGATCTGCATAGCTTATAGACAGGTTTTGATGCTGTTTCTTTAGGGAAGCTATAGGTGGCCCACCTGCTTTCATCTTTGTTTTCTGCAAACAATTATGATTGCTTAGTGGTTGCTTGCTAACTCTTAAAATGTTTTTTTTTCAACTAAACGCTGTAGCAAGCTATTAGAGTGGGTCTTTAATAAACATTTTTTAAATCTTTCTTTCCTGTTGATAACTGATTACAGGTCCCTAATAAAAGTACCAAACGATTATTAAAAGCATGTTTACTAATGTAGCAACCTAATGCTTTGTTGTTACATTAGGAATAAACAGCTTGGTAATTTACAAGCTGTCAACGAACAACCCTAGTCACTTATGAGATACACAAAAATAATGCATGTAGCTGACATGCACACTCTGGAAACTGAGCCTTTTCCGTTAAAAGCCAAATTATACCATACAAATTATTTTCAGTGCTTAATTAATAACTGGAAAATGTCTTTATTTAAGCCAGTTAATCCAACAGGGTAACATTACAGTGGAAGAGACTTATAAATGATGTGATATAGATGGCATTCATATGAATATATGACAAGTAAACTCTAAAAATATTACCTGTATGCCTATACTAATGCTGACCAAAAGCAGACCAGGAACCCCATGGTGTTATATCTGGCAGAATGAAAGGTCAGCTAGGGAGAATTTTAACAAATTTGGTTAAGAATACACTGTAAAAAGAGGTATGGAATTTAAATATATATATATATATATATATATATATATATATATATATATATATATATATATGTATCTAGGACGTTTGATTGAATGATCAAACGTCCGAATCCATTAAGAGCAAGCATACTTATTCGAAAGTGCTTTTCACCGAAGAAGCACTTGTCCCGTAAGTATGCTTGTTGCTGAGGCCATACTATGGTGCAGATAAGGGAAAATTCCCTTTTACCCACTATAGTGCAGTCTGTGAGAGAGAATTCTAAAGTGGGGGTGTGTGGGGGGCACAGGGGGGGTGAAGCCCCCCTACAAAAATGTAAATGTAGTGTTTTTTTTTATTATTGACACGCTTTAACGAAAGCACTTTTTTGGTTAAAGCACTTTCGTTAAAGTGTGTTTGTTGGTTATGGATTCGGACATTTGATCATTCGATCAAACGTCCTAGATCCATATATATATATATATATATATATATATATATATATATATATATATATATACACACACACACACGCACACAGATATATATACACACACATATATACATATGAATAAAAATACTTTATTAACAATTTCAATAAGCACTTACCCAACAAGTAAAGACCAACTAGGCAAGATCCTTTGTAACAATATTTTTTCACATGCTATTAATTCCAAACAAACTCAGCATTGTAACAAGGTCCACAGGTTTACAGTGTCTAAGAGTTAACATAAGTCAAATCAACATAACTCTATTTTGGAATATAGAAAAATATAATGTCCTGAAATTAATATGGCTCAATATCATTGTCAAATGCTTAGCTATTAATTAATATCCTTCCCCACCGAACCATCACCTAGAACCGCCATGATCTAAATCATAAGCTCCAGTAGGAATGCAAGTTGAGTGACTTTCCTCCCTTTGTAAATACTAGTGCCACAGGTGCCATTTAGCCTTATATCATGCTGTATATTTATCTGTTTCCCACTTTTCTCTAATTCATGTGCTTTGTTTATGTCTTTAACCTGTATTAGAATTGGTGAGGTAGATTGCTTCCATCACCTTGTTATAGGCTTTTTAACTACTACCACAAGAAAATTTAGCAACATCCAGTCATGGGTAGCCAGCCCTTTAATTGTCATAAATCCTAGATAATGTATGCTAAGGTCTAGTCTCATCTCTCTGCTGTATGGAAGGAAGATTTACATTAAAAGATAAACAGTAAGAAACTCTAATATGGAGGATATAAAATGGGATGAATTAACAGCCAGAAAAATTGATACAGAATTAAAAAAGATCTGTTAGATGGAAAATCTCAGGCCCAGATGAGGTATCTAACGTCTGGCTGAAGGAATTAACATATTTTTACAAAGATTTAGCCCTGAGCAAAGTTATGTATATGCACATTCCTAACAGACACCAACCTGGATATCAACTGACAAAATTATACCCCTTCTTAAAAGTGAAGCTGCACACCCCTCTAAGAACTCTAGACTAATAACTTGCCTTCCAGTAATATCTAATTTATATACTGGAAGTGATGCAGACTGAGTTTATCACCATCTAGAAATAGCCAATAAAAAAAGGTAATAAAAGAATGTCAGTGGAACAAAGGATAATCTATTGCTGAAGACAGCCATAACAAAGAGTTATAAAAAGGGGAAGAATCTAGCTATAACATGTATAGGGTACAAAAACAGCATTCATTAGCATCCCACATTTTTGGTTAATGGAATGTCTGCATATGTATAAGATACACCCTACATTTATTAATTACATTGCAGTGAGTATAAAACAGTGGCAAACCACTTTGTACCTAAGCCATGACAAAGGGCAAAGGGAAAATTATTATTCCAGGGATAAAAATTCAAATGGGGATATTCCAGGGTGATTATTTGTCATGACTGATGTTTATTTCTTGCCCTTAACCCATTAAACGATTTACTTAATAGATTAGGCTATGGTTGGTTCTTATCTTCCCCACACTAACCTTGTTAAATGACATCTAATCTATTTCTGTGTATGATTTAAAACTGTATAGTTCATCAGATGAGGATCTGAAAGCACAATTACTAATGGTTAACTCTTTCTTGGGTGATATAAGAATGATATTTTATCTTCATAAATGTCCAAAACAACATTTATCAAAGGAAAGCTGCAGCAACAAGAAAATATACACTTGGGACAGGAATGTGATATAAAAGAACTTGATTTGCAGGGATGGCATAAATATTCGGCAACAGATGAATGTACAGCAATAAACATGATTGAATGAAAACAAAGTTCAGCAAGATATACTTCAGAAGACTAAATATAATATTGAAAGCTGTCTTTACTTCTATAAATAACATCCAAACTACAAATCAATTTGCTTTTTCTACTCCAACTTACAGATTTGGTGTGATCAATGTCCCACATCTCCTATATATATATATATATATATATATATATATATAGATATAGATATATATATATATATATATATATATATATATATATATATATATATATATATATATATAAATGGGTCTAATGTTTTTGGTCGAAGTTGTTTCAGTAGTTCGAACTTCACTTGTATGAACCCACTTGTTCAAAGTACTGAAACTTCGAAAACTGACTACAGAGATCACAATACAGCACGGAATGGAAATATTCCCTTTTCCTCACTGTAGTGCAATCATGGAGTTGGCATATTTAAGTAGGGGGTATGGGGGTACAGAACCCACATGGGGGTGCAGAGGGGCTTTTTATTTGTGAGGTGATTGGGTGCCTAGACTTCAGTGAAAGTGCACTTTCATTAAAGTGCACATTCGCTGAAGTAGGGTTCTGCTTTTCGTTTTTGGTTAAGTGACAATTCTGTACAGTAGTAGACCCAAATATATATATATATATATATATATATATATATATATATATATATATATATATATATATATATATATATATATATATAAAATGGATATAAAAGGTTTACACACCCCTGTTAAAATGCCAGGTTTTTGTGATATAAAAAAATGAGACCACAATAAATCATTTCAAAACTTTTCCCACCTTTAATGTGACCTATAACCTGTACAATTCAATTGAAAAAAATTTGTTAGAGGAAAAAATATAAAAAATAAAAAACATGCAATACGCTGGTTGCGTGTGTGCACACCTTTAAATTAAAACTTTGTTGTATGTGCACACCTTTAAACTAATACTTTTTTAAAGCATATTTTGATTTAATTAAAGCATTCAGTCTTCTCAGGTAGGAGTCTATAAGCATGGCACATCTTGATTTGACAATATTTGCCCTCTCTTCCTTGCAAAGGCACTACAGGTCTGTCAAATTGTGAGGGCATCTCTGGTGCACAGCCCTCTTTAGGTTACCCCCACAGGTTTTCTATTGGATTTAGGTCTGGGCTCTGGCTGGGCCATTCCAAAACTTTAATTTTCTTCTGGTGAAACCATTCTTTTGTTGATTTGGATGTATGCTTGGGGTCATTGTCGTGTTGAAAGGTGAAAGTCCTTTTCATCTTTAGCTTTCTAGCCTAAAGGTTTTGAGCCAAAAGTGACTAGTATTTGGAACTGTTCATAATTCACTCCACCTTCACTAAAGCCAAAGTTCCAGCTGAAGAAAAGCAACCCCAAAACATGATATTGTCACCACCATGCTTCACCATAGGGATGGTGTTTTTTTGGTGATGTGAAGAATTGTTTTTGCACCAAATGTACTTTTTGGAATTGTGGCCAGAAAGTTCAACCTTGGTCTCATCAGACCATAACACATTTTCCCAGATGCTTTTGGGAGACTTGATGCATTATTTTGCAAATTTTATCTAGACCTGGATGTTTATCTGTGTAAGAAAAGGCTTCTGTCTTGCAACCCTTCCCCATAGTCCAGACATATGGAGAATACAGAATATTGTCACATGTAGTACACAACCAATACTTGCCAGAAATTTCTACAGCTCCTTCAGTGTTGCTGTAGGTCTCTTGGCATTCTCCATGACCAGTTTTTGTCTTGTCTTTTCATCAATTTTGGAGGGACGTCCAGTTCTTTTCAACGTCACTGTTGTCCCATATTTTCTCCACTTTTTAATGATTGTCTTCACTGTGTTCCATGGTATATCCGATGCTGTGGAAAGGTTTTTGTACTCTTCTACTGACTGATGCCTTTCCACAATGAGATCCCTTTGATGGTTTGTAAGCTCTCTGTGAACCATGGCTTTTGCTGTAGCAGGCAACTGAGTAAATGTCAGGAAAATCCTACTAGGACATCTGAACTTTATTTGGGTTGATCAGAGTCTCTTTAATTGATGGCAGGTGTGTACTCAAGAAGATTGAATGTTGTTATTAAATCAAAATGTGTTTCAACAAAGTGTTAGTTTAAGGGTGTGCACACGCAACAAAGTATTAGTTTAATGATTTGCACACTTATGCAACCAGCGTATTGTATGTCTTTTTTATTTTTTATATTTTTTCCCCTAACAGATTTGTTTGTTTTTCAATTGAATTGTACAGGTTATAGGGCACATTAAAGGTGGGAAAAGTTTTGAAATGATTTATTGTGGTGTCATTTTTTATATCACAAATACCTGGCATTTTAACAGAGGAGTCTATACTTTTTATACCCACTGTATATATATATATATATATATATATATATATATATATATATATATATATATAAATATATATATATATATATATATATATATATATGTGTGTGTGTGTGTACTGACTCCAAGATTGCTAAAGTAAGTTAATATATGTAAGTACTTTTTTTTCATCCACTCAGTGTCATCACTTCAGGACTCACTAAAGCAGGTCCAGCATTTCAAACAGTTACCCATATCATGGCGTAATACAGCCAAATGATTCAGACAGTTGTCAATGATCACTGCCCTTTGCAAATATTCATCCAACATCTGTGGTGATCAGGACACAGAGTGGAGGTAATCACCCATAACACTGGTCAGTATTTAAATAGTTATTGAAAGTAAACAAAACTGGGCAGGGGGTGTCTAGACATAAGAATCTAAACTCTTAATGGTATTAACAAGAGGTGGGAGTACAATGACCCTACACATGGCCACTTAGTTTATTATGAAACATGCCCCATAAGCATGGATTAATTTTACTAGGGGTATACTGGCAAAATGGGAGGAAATCAGAATGTATCTATATACTGCTTGTGGAATAGTATGTGAATGGATTCTTACAGTAAATTTTGAAAACCATAGCTTATCAGAAGCATAGCAGAGATTTCTACAGTGTGAACCGGAATTCAATTGTTTATAAATTCATAGTTTATAAAATAAAGAGTGCACATATTTGGACTCACAAGAAATAAAGAAGACATAACACAAACAATGCTTACCTTTTACATTATAAATCATCCACTGTATTAGTCACATAAAAATATTAGTTTTACTAAACAGTTATAACACAGCACTCCATTGCTGATTGGCACTTTGTCTATAAATTCATTTGTTTTCTAAGCCATTTATTCTGATGCAAGTCAAAATGCTAATAAGCTAAGCAAGGTGGATAAGGCTTCCCTATTGTCATCAATAGTTTCCAGGTCATTTAGTGGGATTTCTATATATTTCTAGGCAAGACAAGAGCTATAATCCAGCTATTATGGTTTGCATGTGTCCCAAGACACTTGGAATGCCTACAGTTCTGCCACCACTGCACCCATCTGAAGGTCAATTAAACAGTCTGTTTCATTTTTTACTTGCAAACAATACCCCAAGATACATAAAACTCCTGCACCTGAATTAAGTTCTTTCTTCATATGTATAAAGTAAATTTCCTCTATATATTATGTGCACCTCTTTATCATGCATAAAAAAAACAAAAATCATTAAATGCAGGGGAAATAAGTCACATCCCTAGTACAGCCCTTCAAGAATGAAGTTCAGGTCCTGAATAGCAAGTAGCAATGGATCCTGAGACCCTGTATTACTGTTGATCCTGTCACATGATATTCTGCGTTAAACAATCACAGGCCTTCCCTATGTTGATCCTGTCACATGATATTCTGTGTTAAACTATCACAGGCCTTCCCTAAGTCTGTGAAATACAAGTAGACAGTACTAGCAAATGCTGATAAAAAATTAAGCACCTGTACAAGGAAAAAAACGTATCCAAAGTTCTTTTCTGGAATAGAATCTACATTGTTCCTCCTCAACCTGAAGCTCAACAAGTGGAAAAGTCTTCTATCCAACACCCTGGGACTGGCTTTTCTTTTGAGGTTAAAAAACATGATCCATCTGTTGCCCTTTCTCAAAATGAAGATTACTGCCCCAGTTTGATGTTCCATGTGTACTCTGACTGTCATCCCTGGAACATTAAAATGCTATGTTCAGTGGTATAGTTAAGGTGGGGAAAGGTGGGGGGTGTAGCAGCACCGGTCACAAGGAGTTAGGCAATTGGAAAGTGCAGTTCCTGCATTCTTTTTTCTGTGCTGCCATTTCCAAATACCAGTACAAAAATAAGAAATGCACTTTAGTGTGTGTTAAAGCTGCAGTAATGCAATGTAGTAATCAGGTTGATAGAATTTAAAAGTGAAAAGTGAGGTTGTTGTTTTTTTTTTTGTTTGTTTGTTTGTTTGCCCTTCAGTTGAACAGCTGAAGGGGCAATGCCCAAATAAGAGTATAGACTGAAGAAGAGTCTGTTAACTTGAAAGCTTTGTTCAATAAATTAGATGGTTTGGGCCTTTGCTTTTTTCTTTTGCTGTGGCCATATTAACAACACCCCAACAATGTATGACACCTTTTGTATTTTTATCCAGACTTTATTCTCTCCCAGTTCTGCTACAGTGCAACTGTTTAATTACTACATGCCAGTACCCAGTTGTGGCACTGCTTTACATATGGGAGGATATCCTTCAGATTCAGGTATTTCTCAGACTCTTCCATTTACCATCTGACAATAATCAAGGAGATCAGTACTTCTATAGTAATACTGAAAACAATCAAAGGAACATAATTGCTCCCAATCTAGTAAGCAAATGATTGATCTGAACCTGTTTCAGGTAATCTGAAAGTCATTATTTTTAAACTTATCAAACTCATCTCATATCTGGGCCTTTACTTTGGCAACTGCTGCTGTTGCTCCTTATGTGGACCATTCATTCCTGCCAGTATGATCTAGAGACCTATCTCTAAAAGCAAAGGATGGAAAGCATTGTTCTTTAAACTGACAGGTTCCTGTATTACTGGCACACACCACACATTCCTCAGATTACTGTTTTGTCCAACATTAATCACTTCTAAGCCACATCTCCTTGTTACAGCTGCAATCACTGAAGCTTAGTGTAGGGTTCATTGAGACTACAACTTCCTGCCTCTCCACATATACTAGGCTGTTCTGGAGACTGTGTTGAATTTATCCTGCAAACTACACATTATTAAGATAGCCTTACTGCTCATTTAGGTTCCATAACTGTAGCTGTCACCTTAACCACCTGACCTAAATCACCATCAAATGAGGTTCATTTGATGGCTCAGCAGCTCTCTCAACCTAAATATGCAAATCAGCTAGGATCAACACTGATGACACAACTACAAAACCAATCGCCTAGCTTTGGCCCAAAATACTCTGGTACTTGGGTCACTTATGACTACCACTGTGTTCAGACATGAGGCTTGTTATGGACAAACTGTTACTAGCAGAGAAGTCCAAAATTCTATTACTCATGTCATATCAGGCAGTCTATTCCTCCCAGTCATTCTCCTGCAAGCATCACCATCTTTCTCAATTCTAGCATGTAATCTTCCATAGAACTACAAGATCAGCAGTTATTTCTCATAACAAGCACCATACAAGTAGCCTCCAGTTGAAAATAATTGTTGGTAGCACAAGCAATGGAGAAAGCTTTCCTCCCTGCAAATCACTGTAGCATTCAGGTGAAACTGTCATCTGCTGGAACAGATGCTCAAATGCACACAGTGTAGCTGGGGGTTTGTATCCCCACAACCACCTTGGGCTTCTCCTGAAGGACTAGCTCAAAGTATGAGAGACAACTACTGCTTGAGAAGTTTGGTTCCAGAGTCTGCAAGTAAGCCTAACCATACCTTAATGGCACTTTTTAACCTACAACTCCTTTCTAAACACTGTGGTAAAATTCCACATCCCAAGAACCAGATTTCATTGCAAGGTTGAGCATATTTTAATCTATCCCACTCAGACAAGCATATGAGTGGCATCAAAACCAAACTCCTCCCTTAACTTTATAGGTAGAAATCCTACCCTTCAGGCCACCACAACATTTTGGGTTTACCATGGCCATGCTGCAATGTGCCATCCCCTGCAAGTACTGCTGTTCAAAATAAGGCTTTGTAAATCTTGAACTGAACTGTCATGGAGTTTAGGTTGGAGCACTGCTTGTCTGACTTTTCTTGTCAGACTAGTGTGTTAGTGATGACCTTGTCAAGAACACATCATTGCAAATAATATAGCTGTATGCTTCTACCATGGGTGACTTGTCATTTCAGATAAGCCAAAAGTCAACTTCATCATGTACTTTGACCCATTGTAAGACCAACATTAAAGCACAGTAACGTATGTACTGCTAAAAGGTAAGTAGTGTTCAGATGCATTTTTGTAATAGGCATGTGATCATAAAGTGGCACCAAACTTTAGAGGCATGTGTGTGTGTGTGTGTGTGTGTGTGTGTGTGTGTGTGTGTGTGTGTGTGTGTGTGTGTGTGTGTGTGTGTGTGTGTGTGTGTGTGTGTGTGCACGCGCGTGCGTGCGTGTGTGCGTATGTGCACGCATGTGCGTGTGTGTGCGTGTGTGTGTGTGTGTGTGTGTGTGTGTGTGTGTGTGTGTGTGTGCGTGTGTGTGAGAGAAACTGTGCATGTGCACTTGAACACACAGCTACTTATATGTGTTTACTAAGGGACTATGAGATTTTTGAGTTATGAGAGATTACTGCACTAAACTAATATTGCAGGATCCATATTCTGCAAAGGATTAGCTCGATGTTTCCCTCTTCAGGTTTCAAGCAGCAGGAAGTGGTAATTTCCTCACTTAAGTAGGTTAATTTATATCTCATCTAAATAATGTTGACAGCTGACTTAAAGGGTGACAGGAAGTAGCTGGAGGGTACAGTGAGGGAACACAGTTTTAAGGTATATCATGTGCTTTTAAATGAGTATTACTACTCTGAATCACTGCCTTTGGAAATATAGGCTGGCGACATTTTCCCCACCTACTTATCCGCAGCTGACCATCAGATGCCAACAGCTTCTCTCTTTATTCTCCAGTTTGACCTGACCTGCCTTAACCTCCCACAGGTTCTAACTAATCCACATCTGCGACTAGTGAGGAGACCAAGAATGCTGATGCAACATCATAGTGCTGCTGAAGATTGTTCCCTAATTTCCATCCTGTGACAGTCTTTTAAGCCCCCCAATGAGTGCCTTCAGGAACTGCATGCATGCCTCCATGCATGCTCAACCTCCAGACCAAATGTTCTACTGCTTGCAGCGCAGAGCTCTTCCTCCCTACCGTCTTCTAGAATTGGCATTCAATTGTTGGCTGCTCACTTCCATTCTCCCCTGCCTGGTCCCTCCAGTGTCAGTGCAACAAATTAAACATGAGTTGTCTGGGGTGCAAGGACAGTTTTATCAGGCTAGTGATTTTTTTCCTTTTTAATGCATTATGAAGCTGAGTACAGGCAACAATTCATGCCATTTTACCATTATGTCAGAAACTAATGCAATTTGGCAGAACACAGGAAAACCCTGAGAATTCACTCTCTTTCTTTCTGCAGTACTAAGTTATGATTTCAGATGGCAGTTCAAAGGTTGTCAATCAGGTGGTTTGCAGTACATGTTTTCCCACTCTTTCTAGTTTTTACCTCTGTGTTAACAAACTGTGGCCTCCCTCCAACTCTTGGATCCTGCTGTAAGTCCCAGTGACTTCCCATACAAGGAACCAGTCTGCAATATCAGTTCAGGAATCCCCATCTGCTAAAATGGGAGCACTGCCTTAGAATTATATAGGATCAGTGTAGATCATTATAGCTCTTGAAAACCTGGTTACTGCCTGTTATTTTACCTTGTTTTAGTGGCAATCACACTCCCAGGGACCACTGTTACCATGTTTCCCTATAACAGCTTTGTTTTTATTCTTTCCTTCCTCCAACCCTTAAAACTAGATATACATTCTACAGCTACAGTCATTGTACTGTAAAGGAATTGGCAAATGTGGCAGTATAATCATTTTCCCATTACCCGATAGAATGCCTTACATACCTAATCTTATTTTTAGTATCTGCTTTCTTTTCTATTTTGTAAGAGAACTACCTCGAGTTGGCTGTGGCTCTGCAAGTTTTTCATGGTCAAAAGCTTACCTGCTAACTCATGCCTCATCGATTGTTTCTTGGAAGGGTTCGGACCTTGCCAGTTCTACCCACTCCATTCACCTTCACTACACTCAGGTTCACTCTGCTCCCCTACTCTACCCCCATTCCCACCCCTCTTTCATGTCATTTATATCCTTTAATCCATATCCCTTTAAGCTCTGACCACTCTCTTCGCTCTTTCTCTCCTTCTCACTTCCTGTCATGCAATAGCATTTTACTACTTCTATAACATCTCTCAGTATGTCTCCTTCTTTGCACTACTCCATACCATTATGGTCTTTTTTGTTAACTCTCTCTCTTCTCACTCTAATTACATCTTTACATCTGTACTCACTGTCTCCAAGTACACATTATGCATCCAGCTTCACCTTCTCACCATAAGATTTCTACTTTAATATTAGCCCCAGCCTATATCATACAGACTATCTTCTTCCTGCAAACAAATTTATCCTCTCCACCAACTATTCCTTATATTATTCTCTCAATTCCTTTAAATCTATTCCCTACTATATTTCCAATAAACTATCTTACTTTACACACCATCTTTCCCACCTCTTGTCTGCCTTCACCTGTTCAGGGGACATCCACACTAACCCTGGGCTCCACTATACTTCCTCCACCTCTTAAGCTAACCCTGTTAAATGTCTCAAAACTATTCAAATCACTACCCTAAACCTCCAAAGTATCTGTAATAATCCTCTGAACTAACAAGCCTGGTTCTCTCATAATAAAAAAAATATCCTAGCCACTACATAAACCTGGCTAAAACCTTTTATTCAAGACTTTGAGTTTCTCCCATCAAAACTCAATATAATTAGAGCAGATAAGCTCAACAAGAAAGGAGGGGGTTTTGCAATCATCTATCCCAACACTCTAAACATCACTCCATTCAAACATTCTATCCCTCAGTTCCAAAACACTGAAATTCTGATTTCATTTCTGGATATTAACAGCTCTAAAAACTCTGCATCATTGTCAATTATATGCCTCCTGGAAATAACATTACCATCTTAGAAAATATCCTTTCTTGGATTTCCTTCACCATAAAAAAATGAAACAATTATACTAGGTGATATGAACATTGACTGGGCTTCCAATTCCTCCATGCAGTCATCCCCTACCATAAACTTATTTCACTTCCCTCAACTCATCTCCACTACAACTAGGTATATAACAAAACAAATGAAGGCAGAATCTTAGACTGGATTCTAGTCACCGACCCCTTTAAATACACTACTTCAGACACCATACCAAACTATATTAGCAATCATCTCCCAGCCTATGCTGTCCGTGCCTACTCCTCCATTAATAAAGTCCACAATACTAAAATTGTCCAAAATGTTTCAACATGTAACTCTATCACTTTCAACAACATCCTAAAAAAGCATTAACCGAAAAAGTCTTAAAACTCTCTCTTTAGATGATGCTCTTCTTCATTTTAATGACACCTTTCTGAATATCTTGCACAGTCTTGCTCCCTCTAGAAATAAAAGAATCAAAATAAATTATGTCCCTTAGTTAACAAGATCCACCAAAGAACTAATGACTCGCAGAAAAAAGTCTGGAAAACTTGGCTTAAATCTAAAAATCCATCAGACCCCATTTACTATAAACAGCTCTGAAATCAAGCTAAAAATCTCAGTTCTAAAAACAAACAGCAGTACTTCTATAACCATCTTCAAATAGGAAAAATAACCCCAAAATGCTCTGGTCATCCATAAATAATCTCCTAAACCTGGCACCAAACATAACCCCTGCCCAGACCCTGACATGCCTCCAAAACAAATAGCCAGTATTTTCAACACCTACTTTGCAGACAACATTGCCAATATTACTGCTTCCTTCTTCACACCCATCCCTAATAGTTCTAGTCTTACAACTGCATCACCCCATTCCTCCCCACAATGCTCCACTACTCCAACTAATACCTCTCAGATCTTGGATCACACCTCTCCAAGCACTAATACCCTACCTTCAACTTCCTTACAACAGTCTCTACACCCTCAGTTTAACTTCTCTCCAATCCCCACCTCCTTCATTAAAAATCTTCTGTCAAAATCAAAACCAGGTTCAAAATCCACCAATAAAATTCCTTCCAAATTTCTAAAAATCACTGCTGATGCTGTGGCCTACCCTATTCGTATCCTGACCAATAGTTCAATTCTTGAATCTTATGTTCCTTCTCTTTGGAAAAAAGCAATCATCACCCCTCTTCATAAAGGTTTCCCCTCAACTGACATTTCCAACTTTCATCCTATTGCTATACTCTCCCCTATCTCCAAAATCCTTGAAAAATGTGTGCAAAAACAACTCCTAGTCTATCTCCTCACAAACAAGATCATCTCTCCAACACAGCATGGCTTCAGTCCAGGTCACAGCACATCCACTGATCCATTGATTTCATTCCTAGACATAATCAACAAATCTAGGGACGTAGGACACATCAGCCCTTTCTTAGATCTGTCAAAAGTATTTGACACCATCTCTCACCCTTTCCTTTTATCCCAGCTATCAATCATAGGATTATCTCCTCATGCAGTCAACTGGTTTCAAAGCTATCTCTCCAAAACAGACCATGCTGTCAAGTGGCACAATTTCATTTCCCCCTTTCTTCTCAACCCCACAGGTGTCCCCCAAGGTTGCATCTTAGGCATCTCTTCTTTAATATTTTCATCATTAATCTCTATTTGGCCATCCCACAGGGCTCCCTTGTTCAATACACAGATGACTTAACCATAGTCTGCTCTGCACCCAACGAAACAAGTCTTTATCAATATACCCAGGCAGCCTTATCCTCTGTGGAGACATGGCTTTAGACTAACCATCTTTCTCTTAACCCCCAAAAAACTAAACTTATGATTTTCACATCCAAGAGACTATCCCATATAAATAAACCCAACCTCAACATTTATTCACTTATCACTACAAAAATTGAGCTATTGACCCATACCAAATTGCTAGGAGTAATAATAGATGAAAACCTCAGCTTGGATTTGCATATTCTAAATAGCATATCTAATACTCATAAGAAGCTAGTGTTGCTCTATAGGAATAGTAAGGTTCCTCTCTGTCCCATTTAAACTGACTCTAGCATAAGCATAAGTGCTGCCTTCTCTATCCTACGGCGCTCCACTGTTCACCAATCTGCAGTCATCCCTACAATCAAAATTAGAGACATGCTATAACAAGATCACTAAATTTGCTATAAACACCTGCCACTCTACTCACCATTGCATTGCCCTAACAAAGTTACAATGGCCAGAGCTTACCCATTATTTGCTATTCCTCCAGCTTACAATTACTCACAACTTTATTTATAAACCACAACTTTGCCCCACACTAAACTCAATACTGACCCTCTATAACCCCATTAGACCACTACGATCTGAAAAATAGCAGCTTCTTCAAGTCCTTAAACCCAGTTTACTTGCAGCACAGCTATTATAGTCATGGACCATGGATAAAAAATGGAATTCCCTGCCTACAGCCATCTGCATTCAACATAATCCCAGCAACTTTAAAACTGCTCTTCAAAACCACTTAATCTCCAACTGGAGTTGTAACTGCTCTGATTCCTCCTCCACCATTGCTTAATTTGTCCACTGAACCTGGTCAGTCCCAGCTAATTTTTTTTCTTATTTCCTGCGCTAATATATCATATCTGCTGCCAAACTCCTTAAACCTACCTCTATTTTTCAACCCTCCCACTTCTCCTAGACAACTACTACCTTTTACTTATTCATCACTAACATTCAGCCTACTCACAATTTACACTCCATGTATTCCTTGTATTTGTCTAATGCCTTATGGATGTTGCTCAAACCAATGCTCCATTCTTGTAAATACTGTACCTACTCACTTGCAGTTATGATGCTTATGCATCTGTTTGATCGTTTTGTATAGTTTTGAGCAACTTTATTTTGTGTAAGTATTGTAAACTGTCTTTCGAATCTACTATGTTTGCTTATGTATAATTGGAGCTTTTCTCCCCTGGCCTCCACTGAAAATGGGCTTTTCCTGGCCCAGTGGAGTTTCCAGTAATGAAATGCCAATAAATAAATAAATAAACAAACAAATAAGTACTGCTCATCATTTTACTAATAAGCTGTAAATGAATACAGAAAACCTCAGTGACCTTAATTTAAATCATTTTATAGATATAAAATTTACAGCACCCGGACGTGCTCACTTTAGAAAGGTATTTGTTTTTAGGGAACCCAAGTAGAAAACTTTTGCACTCCTTCAGCCTTTTCTTATGATCTTTGACCAAAATAATTCGTCACTATTACTTTCTGTTAGTTTCCAGTTCGATTCTCAGCTAGAGCGTCTTCTGCGTGGAGACATGCGTGAATGGGCGTACCTTTGTTGAAGGTTGTGCACCAGGCCTGGCAAGCCGGTATGTAAAAATCAACTGCCAAGCATTAGTGGACCGAAGTTCCGCTGTGGCGACCCCTAACTGGGAAAAGCCAAAAGACACAAACAAACTTTCTGTTAGTTCATAAATCACTTCAGTGCCAAACCAGTTGGTTTCTAAGTAAAAAGCCAAAGAAAGCACTTTTATTACCATAAACTATGATCCCTCATAAAATCATCCAAGGCAAGCTTTGAAAGAAAAATTTCAAGGACTCCAAAGATAACCACAAGGCATTCTTTAGCTATGTCAAGAATCTAAGTGGTAATGCTCAGATTTGCTCAGAGTTAGTGCAGAATGGCACAAAATACACTGAACTGACCGATATTGCCAACATCCTGGCAGACAGGTTCAGTGCAAACTTTACCCCCTCTCACCCCAAAAGGGCCCATAACCATACCAGAAGAATGTAGAGTCCATAAAAATCACAGACACTCAGGTTAAAACAGCCCTCTCCAACTCCAAAAACACAGCATCAATGGGACTGGATGGTGTCCCAGGCTGCGTCCTACACGAGCTCAAAGATGAACTAATCCCTCACCTAAACACACTGTTCAAACTCAGCCTCTCCACAGGCTATGTGCCCACAGAGTGGTGCACAGTAATGGTTATTCCACTCCACAAAGGTGGAGCCACAACAGACCCCGGGAACTATCGACCTATAAGCCTGACCAGCTTGGTCTGCAAGGCTGTGGAGCACATCCTCATGGAACTCATTAACAAAGACATTGGGAACCCCCAAACACTGGACCCTACCCAGTTCAGCTTTGTTAAGGGCAGATCATGCCTTCTAAACCTGGTGGACTTCTTTGAGACAGTTACCAAGACTATAGAAGAGGGAAAGGTGATACGCACTGCCTACCTAGACCTCGCTAAGGCCTTCAACACCATTCCCCATTCTGGTATTATAGACAAGCTCACCAGCCTGAACATAAACCCCTACATCACAAGATGGGTTGCCAACTGGCTCATGGACAGAACCCACATGGTGAGAGTTACGGGAGCTAGGTCCAACTCTAAACCAGTTACAAGTGGCATTCTCCAGGGCTCAGTCCTAGGACCCCTCCTGTTTGGCATATACTTCTCAGAGGTACAGGCAAGCACAGGATAACTATGGCAGACCAAGTTCACAGACGACTGCACACTAGGGGCTATAATTGACTCTCCGGCTGACACAGACATCCTCCAAAAGGGTCTCACTGAGACAGATACCTGGTGTCAAAATCATGGCCTCAAGCAAAATGCCAAAAAGTGCATAGTCATTCCCTCTGGAAAAAACAAAGTACCCACAAACTACCACATAGGTGGTAGTCCCCTAAATACGGAAGATGTAATAAGGGATCAGGGGACCCAAGTAGATAGTAATCTCACGTTTGATAATCACATTTCCAAAATGGTTAGAAAATCCTTCTACGTGGCCCACCTAATCACAAGAGGGTTCGCATCCACATCAAAATAGGTCATTGGGCCCCTCTACTCATCACTCATCAAGCCCATCATAGAGTACAATTCCCCATTTGGGATGTACCTTACAAGACACCTGCAACAGCTGGAAAGACCACAGAAGTACCTCACCAAGAGGATCACTGGCCTCAAACAGATGCCCTATGCAGCTCGACTGTAGAAACTCCACCTGTACTTGGTTGCATACCGCCTACACAGAGGTGATCTCTGAATGACATAACAAGGCCATGTCCAACCCAGAATTGATGGACATGCTCCACCTAAAGAAAACCTTATCCCCTCGAGTCACACGATCTAGGGATTTAAACATCACCACAACAATAAATAGGATGTGTTGGAGGGATAGATTCCTGTCCTAGAGACTTCCCATGCTTTGGAATAAGATCCCAATCTACATTAGGCAGAGCTCCTCACTAACACTCTTCAAAAAAAACCTTGACAAGTGGATGGGAAACAGAAAGTTTACCCCGGGGATCACTTCAGTGGATCTGCTGGACAGAGGCACAGGGAACTAATCTAAGGGCACAGTGAAAGCCAACACATTCTGGCTAGGCTTATAAATGCCTTTGAGCAGATAGCCTAGTACCCACCTATGAACCTATGAACCTATGAACATGTAGATTGGCAAATGATGAAAACAGAAACCGCAAAAATCTCTCCAGCAGTGTGTTCAGTGGAATCAGTCCTGAAGGCTAAGAATAAAATGTGAAATTTCTACCTAACACTTATCAAAACAGACGATGTTTGCATTCCCCTATCCTGTACAGTAGGAGCAGCATATTATGGGATGTTTAGTTACTGAAATGATGAGTGTGTAGTCTAAGGAAATCTGGTACGGTAAAGCCATAAATACAATAAACAGCAAAACTCAACAACACATACAGACTGTACAGTAAGACTTAGTCCCATCCGGGTGTATAGCTTTTTGTTATCATGTCCCATTTAAGATGCTTTACTTATACTTGCTGCTTCCAATGAGACCATCAGTAGTACCCTCCTACTTGGCCCGCATCTTTCTGTATAAGTCTTGCATGTATCTGACTGGTAACTTGCTTCCTTGCCTTCCTCCTCACCATGTAACTTTAGGGAAACATAATTTATTAATCAGATTCTGACTACTGAAACAGACTTAAACAATGGCCTTATCAAAGCACTCATTCAGTTAGCGATTTAGTCAGCAACGTGCATACGTTTAGAGTGAAGAATCCATGCGGTGTGCTCTTTACAATGTAAAGTTATATTGTGTTTGTTCAACTACTGCCTACCTTTCTATATTTGAAGAAAAAGGTCTGAAAAAGAGTGATGTATGCCCTTTTAGAGGAAAACAGCAGACTGAAGCATTATGGCATAGTTAAAAAAGAAATGTGGACCTTTAATGCAAGGCAAATGCATTGGCTCTCTTTGTATTAAAATATTGGAATGAAAAGTATGGAGAAAAAATGCAATTGAATTTCGTTCATCAGCAAATTTTTTTTTAGCATTATATTCCAGGAAGCAACCACAGATATGTTTTTTTCCACTGTAAGATGCTATAATATTTTTGAAAATACCAATTTCACCTAGATGACAAGTAGGGCTGTTTGCTAGAGGAAATCCACAGCTACAACGGGTAAGAATACAGAGAATAAATCTAAAAAAAATCTGCTCTCTGTGTTTACTGATATTTTACAATTCAGAAGAAAAAACCTTGAATGTATACACACACACACACACACACACACACACACACACACACACACACACACACACACACACACATATACATGCACACATGCACATAATGGGTATGTTCACACACACATGCACATGGATATAAATGAATAGATGTAAGAACATAATGATATTTATAGAATGTGTATAGTTTTCTAATAGAAATGAAATCAAACTGATTCCTGACGCATGTATTATGCTGAATGCATTAAGTAACTGACATATCTAAAAATTCCAGCAATCCATCATAATGATGATTCATTTTAGTTTCTATAGCAATATCACAGCTTTGTGAAATGATATTATAGCTTTGTGATTAGTAAAGGTGACAGTGTGGGTTTTATGGTGATGTCACAGCTTTATGATTAATGTTTGAACAGCTTAGGTTCTATTGTGTTGACACAGTGGCGTGCGTAATGATGGCGATGTCATAGTTTTGAGATTGATAATGAAGATACATCTGAGGTTCTGTAATAGTGTCACAGCTTTTCTATTAGTAATTGTGACACAGTGCTGACTTTACAATGGTATCACAGCAATATTGTTAACAATAATAAATCAACTTCAATTCTATTGTAATGTCACAGTGCTGTGATTACTAACGGTGATACAGTTTAAGTTCTACTGCATTATCAAAGGTTTGATATTAATAACACTTATAAAGGTTAGGTTCTAAAGGGATATCACAACTTTATTATTAAGTAAGCTAATACAGACTAGATTCGATGGTGAGTCGTAGTACTGAGATTATTGTCTACAGTGATGTCACAGCTTTTTGATTAATAATGGTGATACAGCTTAGATTTGAGGGTGAGCAACAGCATTGTGATTAGTAACGATGACATAGCTTAGGTTTTGTAAGGATGTCACAGCTTTGTGGTTAATAATGGTGATACTGCTTAGGCACAATAGTGATGTCACAGTTCTGTGAATGATAATAGTGAGGAAGTGTAGGTTCTAAACTGATATCACAGTGGGCTGATTTATAATGATGATACAGAATATGCTCTACATGATGTCACAGCTTTGTGTTTATTGATATAACTTAGGCTGTATAGTGATGGCACATCTTTATGATTAATAATAGGTTCACAGGTTCATAGGTAAGTACAAGGCTAATTGACCTTGTGGGCCATTTTATATGTAGTCAGTTTACATTTTTATGCTTAAATAAACCAATCCCATTTGGTTAGAGACTGTCCTTACCCATCCTATGGCTGATAGTTATATAGTACCCCTAATGCTCATAACTGGGATAATAGTGGTGATAAAGCTTAGGGTCTGTAGTGATGCCACAGCTCTGTAATTAATAACAGCAATACAGCTTAAAGACTTTAGTGGTGTTACAGTGTTTTGGTTAGTAATGATAATGTTGCTTAGGTTCTATAGTGATGTCACAGTATTGTGACTACTAATGATGATGCAACTAAGGTTCTATAGTGATATCATAACTTTATGACTAATAATGATACAACTTAAGTTCTATACTAATCTCACAACATTGTAATTAATAATGGTGAAACAGCTTAGATCCCATAGTAATGTTACAGTTTTGTTATTAATAATGGTGATGCATATAAGATTTTATAGTGATGTCACAATGTTATGACTGATAATGTTGATACAACTTGGATTATACTCTAACAACACTGATTTTTTATTAATAGCAGTGATACATCTTATATTCTATAGTGATGTCAATCTAAAGTTGATTGTTCCTGTACTTCTTCCTGGTTTATTAGTTGTAACTAGGCTAGTTTCAGCTTTTTGGGCAGACAGACAGTATTTTTACATTAAGAAGTCTTTGGTCTGCTCACTTGTGGCAGGAGAAGGTAAAAAGTCCTTTAGGGGTTAGGATTCAATGTCTAAAACCTCAGAGAGTGTTATTGTGATTGGCTGAAGGCTGGGCTACCTGTTCTAAGACATTCTTAACCTGTGTAAAGTCATTGCATTTAAACAGCACTGCTCATCTCACACAGGCAGTTAGCAGTGCACCATTCAGCTCACGCAGGCAGCAGTGCACTGTACATCTCACACAGGCAGCTAGCAGTGCACTGCACATCTCACACAGGTAGCTAGCAGTGCACTGTTCATCTCACACAGGATGTTAGCAGTGCACTGTGTAGATGATGCTGCACGTAGAACTGAACATTTCCCTATAAACTATCTCTGAAAATTCCTCAGTACTTAGTTGGCAAAACGCAGCTAGTTTGTACACTGAGAAGCAATCACCCTTGAAGCTTGGTCTTAGGTAGCCTTGATAGGAATCTACACTCTTAGAGAGACCAAACTAGCTTGCTGATAACTTCTCCAACATAATCCTCTTGTAGAATAAGTAATAAGAATCCATAGGCATGGGCATGCACCTCCCTGCAATCACTGCAGCTAGACTAGTGGATATGGACATCCTGAAGCAATGTAGCAATTGCGTCATGTATACTGAGAGCCACCTAATTCTCAAACAAATGGAAATAGTATGTGAGAGATGTAGTTATACAATGTCACTGGAGGCATGGCTCTCACATACAAGCACCCATAATGAAAAGGGGTTGTTAGTAACACACACACATAGTAAAGACAAGACACACACACTCACACACACTAAAGCTCTTAAATGTAATCTACTGAAACCACAAAGACCTCCTAAACACTGCACTTTGAAAAAGTATCTTCAGCAAGTCCAGAGCATTCAGCAAAAACGACACCAAATTAAACACATTCTGCCACATCCCACGAAGTCTCAACTTCTAAGCCTATAAGCTATACCACCACATAAACTGGCATTTTCATCATAGGAGACTTCATTCTGAGACAAGAGTTGACCCAGTAGTCAGGGACACAGGGACACACATAGATAGTAATCTATCTTTTGACCATCATGTGACTCCAGTAGTAAGGAAATTATTCTGTGTTGCTCAACTTATAAACAAATGTATAGCATCTAAGTCCAAGGCAGTCATTGTTCCACTGTATTTGGCATTCATCAGACCTGTTGAGTACAATGCCCCTTTGGTATATACCTAAACAGGCATATCCAACAAATGGAATGTCCACAGTGGTTCTTCACTAAATGAATACAGGTCACAAGTAAAATTTCCTGTGCAGACCACCTCAATGCCCTATTCCTGTATTCTGTCTCCTGCAAGCTGTTGAGGGGAGATCATTGCCTGGCATACAGGGCATTGTCACTCCCCAGTCTGATGAACCTCCAGCACATCCACAAAAGAAACAGCACCAGAGTGACCCTTTCAAAAGACTTAAACCTTGCCTGTGATATAAATAGGACCTGGTGAAGAGACAGGCATGTATCCCAGAGACTGCCTCACCTCTGGAACTGGCTCCTCATTCATGTGAAGCAGAGTTTCTCCCTAAGCCAATTCAAGTATAACTTGGACAGTTGGATGTGGAACAGGAAATTCTTCCCTGGAGTGTCATCTATGTCTCTAATGGACACAGGCAACCTGTAAATGGTTCATCTCTCAGACCCCTGCTTGTAAATGTTTCATCTCCCAAGCCTCTGCTTACACTTATCAAGAGCACCAGAACTTGTCAGAGATTTGTGATGCATGCCTAGGCTTAAAAAGGCCATTGTGGTCATTAAGCTAGTAATCACCCATGAACCAGTCAAGATACAGATGTCCCACTCACCAGGCTAATTAAGGAGAGAGTCATGATCAGCTGTCTGTCAGATGCCAGGATTTGCCAAATCATGCAAGCACGCAGATCATTAGATTGCACATTCCAGTATAACTAAGCCATAGTCTGTGTGGGTATAAATCCCATGAGAAGTACTTCCCTGGACTATAGGAAGAGCCACATGGTGGAGCTCTCAGATAATGTGTCCCAGGCCTGTATAAGCCCAGCACTGAGCAGTATTCTGCCTTCTCCAAGGCTGATGCCACAATATAAGCAGAAAATGATTGACTTTAATAATTGACTTAGTTTATGTTGTCATTCCAAAAGAGCACACTATTTGCCAACATGAAAGCTGATTGACGGACCACATCGCTTGCCAGGAGTGGTTTGTGCTTGCTCCCTCTAAGCTTTTAAATAATGGTTAAAGCATTGTCCTTCCCCATTGTGTCTTTTATAAGCAATGCCAGACTGACCAAACGTCTGACATAGCAAAATCAACCCTAGAAAATCTAAAGGTGTTACTGCTCAATACCAGCAACCTAAACAAAGACACCACTCCCTCCAAGCACTCCTCACCTTAAAGAATGCAGACATTTGTACAGTTACCAAGAGGAGAGCACCCCAACAGGGCTACAATACCTTCAACACATTTAAGCCAACTATTGCCAGGTAAGGACTAATGATGGAGGTGTTGCGATCATACCTCTCACCTGTCCAGATTTTCGAATAATGTCCAGATTTTTATCTCATATTTTTGGTCTGTTACTCATAACATTTTTTGTGGTGTCTGGCAATTTACAGAGGATTGAAGTCACTAAATAGTGACATACATTTGAATTTCCGACTTCATATACATCATAAAATGCATGCTAACACAAATCCTGTTATTTTAGCAACTTTCTAAGTTTATAAGAGCAATATTTAAACTGTGTCCCTATTTTTGGGCTTTTGACTCCCCACTATTTTAGGCTTTGCCTAAATTTATTGTGCTAAGAGGTTGAGATTTATTGTTTCAATTTACATCAAAGCAATCATACCTCAAGGATGGTCAAACAAGATGACATAGTTGAACTTTTCCACTTCCAAATCACCATAGGCAAAGTCCCATACCATATCCTTCAAGTTATAGGTCCCTTTCTATACCGCAGGAAACCATAACCCATAATAACAATTACTGGAATCACCTACCATTGAACACAAAACCATATTCATGTGTGACTATAACTACCCAACTGTAAAATGGGAGTCATACACAACCCAAAATATGCAAGTCCAGATATTCATGGACTTTCACAATACAAACACCCTGGACCCAATAGTTCATATGCCCACTACAGGTGAGAACATACTGGATTTGGTCTTCGCTAAAATGGGAGAACACTGTACCTACCCCCAAGTTCAACAGTGAGGTCAGACTACAAAGCTGTCTACTTTGAAATAAAAACAAAAACAGGGACCCCTGCTAACCCTGAATCATTTATGAACTATTCAACATCGTAGCTTTAAGTGATGACCTGGCAAAATGCCAAGTCCTCCCAAGCCCTACAAACACCACTACCTATGCAGAAGTGTTCAGCGAGACCCTGTATAATTAAGTCAATAGATGCATAGATACAGCTGTGCCTACCAGGAATAAACAAAAGGCAAACACAAAAACAAACCATTATGGTGGAATCCCAGTTTAAATAGGTTGAACAGCAAAAGGAAGAAAAGTCATGGCAAAATAAAATAGGAAGTCCAATGCCCAGCAGGATAAAAAAATCTCTCATTAATCATTAATCTAATCAAGTAGTGCAGAGGACAAGTCAAGTCTATCAAAGGCAAATCTGAAGTAAAAATAGCCTACTAGGCCAAGGGCAGTCATAAGACTTTCTTTAGGTATGTCTGCAACCTCAAAGACACTACACAGCAAGTGCATATGTACCAAATGGCTTGCTGCAAGGTTTTTTGTTTTGTTTTTGCTGTTGGTTGAAGAGTTGAAGGGCTGAGGAGAACAGTAATCAGTAGGAAGTAGGAAATCAATTGGTATAAATGTATCAATTGGCTTATCTCTGTGTAAGCAGAAATGCCTTTTTTATTGCATGGATGAGCTTAAGAAAGCTGCTTATATTGGCTTGCTACAGAGTAAGCTGAATTCCTTTTTTTATTGTCACTTGCTGAGGGGGTTGTGTGTGTCATCAGAAATGGTAAACAGGCAGTAGATGAGCCAGCTACAGCTTTGTCTGAGAGCTGAGGGGGTTGTGTGCGTCATCAGAAATGGTAAACAGGCAGTAGATGAGCTAGTTACAGCTTTGTCTGAGAACACAATTAAACATACCACCCCGCCAACTATCAGTAGAAGGCAGATCCTCAACACATTCTCCAAAGCCAAGAATGCTGCATCAAAGGGCCCCAATTACATCACAGGATGCCTTTTTTTTTAATTTCTCCAAGTCTCTTGGGTTTTTATTACCATTATGGGAATGGACCCCATTCCTACGTCAAGGTACATTTAAAGTTCATGAAATTAGTATTGTTTCAGTTTTTGATGTCAAGCTGAAGTGCTCTTCGCAGCACCCGTATTGTGCCCAGTAATGACTCCTTCTGCAATTCTTATGGCGTTACATGTATTGGTAATATATCTAAATATGAATGTAGATTATTTTTTATAAGGCCCATTACTCCTACCACTATTGGAACTGTCTGGGTGTCTTTCTTCAACATTGCTCTCATTTCTGCCTACAAATCCTGATATTTTATGACTTTGCATCTCTCTGTACTCAAGACACTGTAGTCACTGCGTGTAGCAATTTCAATAGTCAATGCTACTTTGTCTTTTTTTCAAGGACCTCTATATCTTGTTTTCTCGCATCTATCTTTTGAACTGTTGGTAATGGGTGATCTCATGTGGTGTAGACTTCATCATTTTCTATGATGCTGTGTGGCTCATGTTTCCAGTGTTTTTCAACTACTTCAGTACCATAATGTTTACACATTCCCCACTACAACAGTATTGCCACTTTCTTAAGCCTTTCAGTATACAGTCTTGCCATTACTATGTCACAGCCAGCAACAAGGTGTGTGACTTTTTCCAATTCTGTTTTACAGAACCTACATTTGTCTGTTTCTCTCACATGTTCAATGGACATTGTAAACCAACGTGTATGTAGCCTACTATCTTGGGCCGTCAATCTTAACCTTTCATGTTTTGGTTTGAATTTGTCTCTCCTTAACAATTCCTACATTTAATCTTGATCAACATGAGGTTCTTCCAGAAGTTTTCTATTCTTGCAACTATATTTTTGCATTTTTCACATTTCTTGGCTTCTCATCTAATCCTTCACCTTATATTCTTTCTTTTGTTTTTTGGCACATTCATCTGATGCCTGATTTTTATCTACTTCTGGTTTGATTTCGATTCCTGCTTGATGTTGATATGCTTCTGTT
Source organism: Protopterus annectens (assembly GCF_019279795.1). Lineage (NCBI taxonomy): Eukaryota > Metazoa > Chordata > Ceratodontiformes > Protopteridae > Protopterus > Protopterus annectens. Next base: position 211,045,507 of record NC_056732.1, on the reverse strand, counting down.
AGACTAAGCAGATAAGTCATCTTAGATTTATTCTCCTCATGTTACAAAACTTTCACTATGCTTGGGTCTTGTGAGGTCAGCAGATATGTGTGCAGTTCCATGATTGCAGATCTATGCATGTAATCAATTTGAAGGAGGCCCATCCCTCCTTCAGAACGGGGAATATATAGTCCTGGTATGCACTGATTTTTATAAATCATTTGGTGAGCATGAAGCATCCTTCTTGTTTTTCCTGTCTAATCTGTCCAACATGTTTTGGGGCCAGTCAATCACTTCAAAACTGTAAATTAGGACAGAAAGAGCTATTTGATTTATAGCTTGAACTTTGTTCCTAGATGGTAGTGCTGTTTTCAGGATTAATTTAAGTATTCTAAAATATTCCTTGCTAAGCTTTATTTGCATTTGTTCATGTTTTATTTTTGATTCTTCATTAATTCCCAAATATTTATTTAATCCCTCTTGCTCAAGTTCTTTTATATTGCATTCTTGTCCCAAACTGATGTCTTCTTGGTGCTGCAGTATTCTTGCTTTAAAGGTTGCTTTTGCACACTTTTCAAGATCAAATGACATTCTTACATGAGAAGTCTTTACACTTTGTTGTTTTCTAGGAGATGAATTATAGCCATAGCCTAATCTGTGAAATAGACTGCTTAATAGGTTAAGGGAAGACAGAATAGAAGAGGTAACAGGGAGTCACACTGGAATATTCCCCTTTAGATTTTTATCCCTAGAATAATAATTTGTCCTTTATCATGTATTATCTGTGCTATGTTCCTCAGGATCTTCATAAATACTTCTCCAAAGTTTATCTATTTCTTCTATTTTGGGTGGTCTTTTAATTCCTTCTACCTTGCTTCCCAATTCCTATAAAACTTTTTGGGGTCATAAATAAATTGCTTATTTTGTACTTTTCCTTTATATTTATCTGTCTTTTGTTTAACTATTTCTGCCTGTGTTGATATGTTTAGTTTATTATTTGTGATAGATATGCATGATAGATCCTGATCCGTTAAAATATTGCACATTGCTTTTATCACATCTATCTTTCTGAGTATTTTTGTTTATCTGTTCCCTCTTTTGTATTCCTCTAACACTGACACTTCTTGTCTTAACTGCTTTATAGTTTTCCCTGTTCGATACTTCCATGATGGTATTTGATTTCTCCCCTTCCTTTCCCTAACTACTCTGTGTTCTTGTGGTAGAATTGTATCTGTTATTAATTTAAATGCACAGTAAAATATCCTGTTTACTTCTGTTACATCGCATGAATCTCTATGGATAGTCCTAATTTCTGTGTTCATTTGTTTTATCAAACTTCTGATTTTTTGGGTTTTATTGACCTTCTTCTATCATTGATCTTAACATACCTATCTATCTCTATTAAATCAAGCAACCCTTCTCTTATCTCATTTTCTCCCAAACTGAGGGCATATTTTTGTTCTCCATTTTCTGCGGGCATTCCAGAGAAAGTTCTATACCATCTTCCTGTGGCACATTCTCTTCAATTTCATATTGTGTCATCTGTTGCTCTGTATATGGGGCTCACTGGCCAATCACTTCTCAACATTAATTGCTACAGAGTTGCCTTCCCTTGTTGTCCAGCTACAAGTGAACATTTATACTGGTTTCCTGTGGAAGGCTCCAAAATATCTTCATATGGCAACTGACCGGTTGCTTGCCGTTCCACTGGTTTCTCCTTAATTTGGATATCTATTGCTCTATCCTGATGTGGTAGTTTCTGAGTTAGATTTTCTACACTGAATCCTTCACTTTGCAGGTATCCACAGCCTCAGTTTCTATTTCTTTTTTCTTCTCCATTACTAATCTTCTTTTCTACTTTTCTTCGTCTTCTTATGTTTTGTATTGTAAAGTTTTCCATGTCTGGATTTCTTTGCCCCCATTTCTCTTCAAGTATCTTTGGTACTGCACTTTTTGTATTTCTTAGTTTTGCTTTCTCCTGTGCATAAATATTACACCATGCTAAATATTTTTTTCTTTCCCATGTCCATACTTCTTCAGATGTCTCCTGATGTTCATATTTCTCCTTACTTTGGGGACTCCAAATCCTTCACTTCACAGGTATTCCATAACTTCAGCTTCTATTTTTTAACTGCTACTGTAAAAATTTCTTTTCTACATTCCCTCTTTGTGATATTATTTTCTTTATTGTGAAATTTTTGTTTACCTTCATAAGTGCGTTATGCACTCGTGCGTATCCACTTTGTGTGAAAGGAGGTTTTCAAAGTTGCAAAACCTCGAACACAAATTGTCCGAATCTGCAATGGGTGAATGCACATTGGCATTTGCTCATTGCAGATTTGACATTGTGGGTGCGGCTTGCACTATAGTGAAGATCGGGAAATGATTCCTTTCCACACTGTAGTGCGATCTCAGAGTTGGTATATTAAAGTAGGGGGGATGTGGAGGGTGGGGCTTGGCCCCCTGCATTACAATGTGTCGTCGATATTTTAGTTCAAAAGTCAGTGAATCGGCTGTTCGATTTGCTGACTTTCGAACTTCTGAGGATGTCGAAATTTGAAATTCGCACATTTGGGTTGCCCAAATGCGCGATCGATATTGTCAGTTCCTACAATATGAAGGTAAACCTGAATTTTCCATATCTGGATGCCTTTGCCTGTATTTCTCTTTAAATATCTTTGGTGTTACCTTTTTGTATTGATTAATTTGGCTTTTGACTTTGCATAAATATTGCACCATATCAAATCTCTCTTTCTTTCCCATGTCCATATTTCTTTTTTATACTTTTCAAAAATCTCTAGGTTTTGTTGTTTATAGTTTCACACTTCGTCAGATGCTTCTTTTTCCAAACAGATCAAAGTTTCTTGATCTATATAACATTTTTCACAAATCTGTTGTATTAATGAACCCAAAGTTTTATTTGAGGCTGCTGACAGTTTTTCTTGTGGAAGTATTTTTCTTTCCTCTAATTTCTCTCTTAATCTTTTTATATACCTTGTATCTGGAAATTCTGGGCTTTATGCATAATAGTAACAATACATAATTTCATTCTTATCCTCAATAGTCCACTGCATCATCTTGATGACTCTTCTTTGGCCTATCAGTTTTTGTGATTTTTGTGGACTGCTACTTCCTTCTACAATGGGGGGGGGGGGGTATTCTACCCCTGGGCCTGGCCTAGCCCTGTTATAGGAATGTTTCCATATTTTGAGGATTCTACACTGTCATTTTTTCCATTCCTGGCACCAGTGCGCCTACCAGGATTGGGCACTTTTTTATCATGGGTCTTATGAACCAAGCTATCTCTTTAAATTTTTGACCTACTTCTGTCCATAATATATGCTATATGAAATACAGTCTATATATCAGTGTCATTTTGGTGAGATTTTGTGAAAAACAGGGTCCACCTCATGAAGGTACTCACCAAGACTTGAGGATGAATTCAATTTCAGCAATACTACTCTCCTTTGCTTGCTGACTTATCATCTCTCCATTCAGACCCCAGTCATCTCTCCATTCAGACCCCATCATCTCTCCATTTGGACCCATATATACTGTTTCTATATAGCATAAAGCATGACCTATCAGGATCACTACACTCCTTATTTAACCATACCCTCTAGACAGGCTTCAGGCCATGCAAATGGAAAACTGCAATGGTCATCCATTTACACAAGGGTGGGCTACCTACATACTACAGAAACTACAGACCCACAAGCCTGACTAATCTTCTCTACAAAGTCATGAAAAGAATTATCATAGATATGATTAACAATGACATAGGCTATTTCTGATGCTGGATCGAACCCAGTTTGGGGTCATCAATTTCAGATCATGCCTGCACAACCTGGTGGACTTCTTTGGGAAGGTCATCAATGCAATGGAGAAGAGTAGAATGGTAAACACAAGAAACAAATACAGGAAAATGGTGGATACTGCCTATCTTGACCTGGACAATGTATTTGATACACTACCCCTCTCATGGAATTAGGTATAAACCCTTTTGTCACCTGATGGATAATAGGATGACTCTCTAATAGGTTCCAGGAAGTTAGTTAGGACTAGTGGATCTCCTTAGGGCTCTGTGCTGGGTCACCTCCTTTATGGCACCTACTTCTCTGAAGTCAAGGCCAACATCAAGGGTCTATGTCTGACCAAGTATGCTGATGATTGCCAGATAGGTGTAGACACAAAATCCCCCCAAGACATTAATATCATCAAGAAGGGTGAATCAGACAAATAATTGATGTCAGAGCCACAATCTAAAATGCGGTGCCAAGAAATGTATAATAGTATCCTTTGGGAAGTCAGCCATCCCTGGAAATTACCTCATTAATAACACACCCCTTATAGTAGATCCAGTAGTCAGGGATTTGACGAAGCATGTAAACAATAACCTGGCCTTCAACCATCATTCACCTCTAATCTGGCATCTATGTCCCTAATGCACAGAGGCAGTCTGTAAATGCTTGATCATCAAAACCTTAGCCAACATATACCCGTTAGAATAATCATGAAGTCACTATTTTCAGATACTTTCGGGATGCATGGCTAGGCTTAAAAAGGCCCCTGTCATCATTAACATAGTAGACACTTATGAACCTATGAACTAAGCTTAGGTTCTATAGTGGTATCACAGTTTCATGATTAATAATAGAGATATGGCTTAGATTCTACAGTGATATCACAACTTTGTGATTAACAATGATGATACAGGTTACTTACTGTAGTGAAGTTACAGTTTTTTGATTAGTAATGGTGATACAGTTTAGGTACTGTAGTGAAGTTACAGTTTTGTGATTAATAATAGTGATACATCTTAGGTTCTATAGTGTTGCCATGGTGCTGTGATCAATAATAGCAATACATCATAGGTTCTGTAGTGCTGTCGAGATGCTGAGATTAATAATAGTGAAACACCTTAGGTACTATTGTGTTGTCAAGGTGCTGCGATTAATAGTTGTGATACACCTTAGGTTCTATAATGTTGCCATATTGCTGTGATTATAAATAGTGATACACCTTAGGTACTATAGTGTTGTCATGGTGCTGTGATTAATAATAGTGATACATCTTATGTTTTATAGTGTTGTTATGGTTCTGTGATTAATAATTGTGATATATTTTGGGCTCTATAGTGTTATCAAGGTACTGAGATTAATAACAGTGTTTCAGCCATATATCATATAGCCTAAGCAACATTACATAAATTATTCAACTTTGATTATGCCTTTGTCACAACTGATAATTCAATAAAGGTGTTGAAAAAAATGGTGATTAAGCCAGAATTCTACACTGATATCACAGAATTGTGATTAATAGTAGTGTCCCAGCCTAAGCATTAAAGTAATGTCATAGTTTTGTGATTAATGTACTATACTGCTAACATCTTAATTTTTTGTTTGTAAAAGCAAGGCAGTAGAATTTCTTAAATGTTAGTATAGTATACCTCAGATATTAAATATTCTATCTGTTACAATTCTATTTAACTACATTAAGAAACAATTCAACAATTGCATTCATAGTTGTATTGCAATTATACTTTCTGTGTGTGCATGTGAGTGTGTGTATGTGTGCGTGTGTGCGTGTGTGCGTATGTGTGTGTGTGCGTGTGTGTGTGTGTGCGTGTGTGTGTGTGTGTGTGTGTGTGTGTGTGTGTGTGTGTGTGTGTGTGTGTGTGTGCGCTAAATGTATTATAGATGTAATATAAACACCAGCAGTTCTTTGTTAAAAGAAACAAACATTACTTAAAATAACAACCTAATACACCATTTAGATCCAGTACCCTATTATCGAACAAGGCTAAGGAGTCAATGACCATGTCAGGTCACTGTCCCTGCTCAGTGTTGTTATGTATTTTGCATTAACAATTCGCTGTGCAACATGAGAGTAACTGAGCAGTCATCCTTTGAAGGGAAAATCAACTGACCTGAAGTTTAAATACATGTTTCCCTTGTCAAAGTATCATATATAATGGCTGTATCAATCTATGTGTGCACATTTCTTTTATTCAAGAGCAGCATCTTGTATTCATATTGTGTAAAAACTAATGCATATTTTTGATATGTCAACATACTTAGCTTTTCACTGTACTATCAGGTAGTACAAGTAGTTTTAGAAGTTTGTTTAGGGACTTATGTGTTTCCCAGAAGCATTCTAAAGGTGTAAATCTATTATTACAGTCATAATAATATGCTATTCCATATATCGTGTCCTATATTTTTACCCATCAGGTAATATATGCAATTGAAAAAAAAAGAGTTCAGTCTTTCATTCTTCAGAAAATTATTCATGCTGTTTTTAAATCATATACATTTACTTCCTCTGCTTTCAACATTTAACTCTTTAGTACCTACAATTGTATTTGTGTTTCTAAGAGTTATCTTATAAGAAATGTTACATTGCCATTTAACAAAGTCTATAGGCATTGAAAAGTGGTTTTAAGTGGAAATCACAAAAGTTATTGCAATTGCTTATTTAATAGTTAATATTTAACAACATGCAGCATAACACTATGTATATCTGCACAGAAGCATCTGGCAAGGGAATACGTGGGCTGTTCATGACAAAGAGAAAGTATGACCCAATTGTATGCCTTTCATCCTGTTAGTGCAAGGATTCAGGAAAAAGACAAAAATTTTGTGGGACAAAGGCCCACAATTTTATATATATATATATATATATATATATATATATATATATATATATATATATATATATATATTTTTTTTTTTTTTTTTTTTTTTAAATATTGCTGTTATTAACTTAGAAAGTTGCTAGAACAACAAAGTTTGCATAACCATGCATTTTTTGAAGGGTATAAAGGCTGAAACTAAAATGTCTGTAATTTTTTTAGTAACTTCTTTCCTCACTGATTTGCCCAAAAATCACTAATTTTATGAGGAACAGACCAAAAGTATGAGGTAAAAATCTAGGCATTTATCAAAATTCTGTACAGTTAAGATCTATTGCCTTTGAAAGTTGTGAAACTTTAAAATGATAAGACAATTGTGACATCTGGACAATACCCCACCAGACTACCAACAATAATGTGATGTCCCTTACTATCCTGGGTCAGCAATTTTCCTATCTGACTAAAGAACATTGTCCCTGATCTAAACTAAATTACTACAATAGAGCAAAGGCAGGCTTACAGTTCTTGACGAGTCCTTTTGGGTATCTACTGCACAGTACATTGTAACTATAACTGCAGGTATAATTGGCTGTTAACTGACTACAAATATAACTGTAACTGAGAAACAGCAATCTTCAGCAGGCTCTTTTATAAACTAGCCTGTCAGAACTGTTCCAGTTCTAATTTTCATTTACTAGTTTGAAACTCAACCAACAGCTGTTTACTAAAGTTCCTTCCTGTCTTTCAGCCTCTGGCAGTAACAAACAGCAACTGTCAACATTCTCATGACATCACCTGGAGATCAGCTGATTCTGAAACAATCTGCAGTTATAATCTTCTTCACAAATATGCACTGTTAGAAATGTAATGGAACGCTGTTCAAGTCTTTAAAACATTCTGTACACACAGATTATTAATCAACATGTAAGACCTTATTTACAATAGCATAGTTACCCATGCATAACATTACATAACAATATGCATAATATTATATAATACACAGGTTAATCTAAAATGTATGCACAAAACCTCAACAAGACATTCTAGCACAGATGACAGTGTCTAAGTTTTTTGCAGTTTTAACTTTTGCACTGTGATTGCAATTAATTACAGTCTTTGAATGTAGCGTTAAATGTACTCAAGAAATTATTAGAACATAAAAGACACTGATCACAAATTTCACCATTGATATAAACTTGCAGGAGTAAGCAGGGATGGGATACTCTATCATTAATACCAAATTAAAAGTACAACAGGGTTACAACTCTTCCATTAAGATGAAAGATTGCTAGCCCATTATCAGAGTCAGCATTTATAATGCAATGGATGAAGAGATATGCCATAGAATTTCCCTGGCATGGACTATAAGAAGCCAAACATTTGGCAGCATGTACTAGTCTGTCTGTCTATCTGCGGATCCTCAGGAAATGGAGTCACTGTAGTTGTCTGATAGACTCATATCACAGTAAGAATGGAGAAATAAAATAGGATAGTGAGAGGGAGAGAAATGTCGGAAGATGGGGCCATTAGTCAACTTCTGGACAGTAAGAATTAACTGAAAAATACATTTAACAACCTTTTACTTTAGTTATTTGTTTTCAAAATATGTGTGTTTGCACACACAAACACCTACACACACTCAAGACTGCACACATACACATTCACGCACTCATTTTCACAATCTTCATTTGAATACCTTGATGCCTACTTGTATAGCTGTCCATTTTTCTCTCCAGTGAATATTGTTTGTGCATGTACATACACATGCATTTACAGATATAGATAGACAGATAGATAGATAGATAGATAGATAGATAGATAGATAGATAGATATACTGACATGCTTGTTCTAGTACATCTAGTACATGAGTAATAATGTGTACTGCAGAAAAGAGGGTCAAATAGTTTCATAGCAATTAAACAGGCAAAAAATACTGATATTTTGATATAAATGGAAGAAGCTTTTTTGAGCTATCATCAGGGAGATTGTTCCTCCACTGGAGCTTCAGAGTAGGTAAGCTAGAGCTTATATGGAAGACTGTGGAAGCAGTGAGTGTGAGAGACTAGTCAAGATTAACTTTATTTGAAAGAACCATCTGGTGTTTATAGAGTTGTGATTAGTGCTTTGTTGAGGCCTACCATTTTGCATTTTGTTTTAGACAGCCTGCACCTGAGAAGGTTGTGAATACCTGAAGTAAGGGTTGATTAGAACATAGCCAAATGTACTACTTTGTTTTTATTTTTAGCCAAGTAGGCTATTACATTTTTTAAAGTTTTCTGCAACTTTCTGAAAAATAAACCTGAGTTTTGTAGAAGTCTTGCCTTCAGGACCTCTTTGGACTTTTGCTAAGCCAGGAACTCTCCATTTTACATCTTTACAATATTTGTATTTCCAAGTGCAAACCATATTTGGGCTTCTAATTTCCTACAACACTGTCATTGTAGTGTTCTTGTGATGATTTTGTGGTAACCCCAGGCATTAAGGACTTGATGCAAAGACTGGAGCATCACAGATATGGATTCTCCAAATACAGGAGTAATTGCAGTAACAGATAGGAGTTCTGGTCAGTATACCTGCCAACCACAAAACTCTACCTACAATGAAGAAACTAACCAGAAAGGATGACATAAAATCTTCCCTAGATTCCTGGATTGCTGTTGAGTGCTATTTCACTGAAAACCAAAAAAAAAGCAAAGAAAGAAAAAATGGAAATGAGCAGACTGTGCAAAAATCCTGTCATCCAAACAATGGACAAAGAGAGAACTGATTGCATGGAATATGACAAACTTAAAAAACACCTTTACCAAGGGCTAGTATAATTTCTGAAGCACAGGCAATACAGTTTTATCACTGCACTTTTAATGTTAATAAACTGGTAAAAGCACAAATGCATGATTTAAAGCATATTTTAAAATATTACCTACAATCTCAGCAGTGGTAAATTGAAATGTTAGAAATCATATCTGTAGAAAGGCTTAAAGGGATGTTCTGATATTTTTCCAACCGTTTATGTCATTCATGCAGTGCCTGCATCATCAAAATGCATTTTCCTGCATTGGTTTCTGTGGTCTGTACATCTGTTATGTATAATTTCCTTCACAAAAAAATATTTCTTTCCTGCCAGCATCATGAAGGGTTCACTTATATTTATCCCTGTGATGTCATCAGAGAGAATTGCATGGGATGCATCCACAAATATTAATGCACTTATCATAGTGCATATGTGGGAGTATGCTCATTAAAGGCTATGGATTCATCTCAGTGTTATCCTTGGGGAGACGTCAGGTAGGTATACACTGAAATTATCTGGACCATTGTTTTAAAAAAAAGTTGTGAATCATTTATTAAAAAGCAACCCATATGTAAATATATATATATATATATATATATATATATATATATATATATATATATCTAACAAAGATAGAAATGCATTGCAGTATTTAACTTACCAGAGGCCATGATGCACATACGAATGTCAGAAAACACTCTAAAAGAGCTTTGCCTAGAAAATAATTTCTGCAAAATTATTCAAAGAGCTCAGATAACCAAGTAACTTTGATTTAATGCTTATTACTTAATGACACAGTGTTAAAAACTGAATTGTATGCTTATAAGAATATGTGGATACACAGTTGTAATGTAACTGGTCATGTAAAAGCAGAACCAGAAAATAAGTAGATATTTTTGGAGATGTGGGCTTGCACATAATGTACGTAAGTTAGAGACAGATTAAGAAAGGGTGGTAGGAAAGCATATTGTGGGTGAAGGATAGATAACGGACAACAAAAAAGAAGTGGGTAGATAGTACTGTGGGTGGAAAATAGAGGACATTAAGAAGGGATGAGGGAGCTGGAGTGCAAGTGTAAGTGAAAAGAATAGAAAGCGGGGCAGGGAGTTAAGTATGCTGGACTGAAAAACTAAGTGAACAGGCAGTAAATGACTAGAAGGAGAAATAGAAAGCTATGTAAAATGGCTTGCATTTTACATTTGCTCTTAAAATACTCAGTGAAACAATGTCTGAACTGAGGTCTGAATTGTTTGTAAGCAAAGGCAGATGAGCCAGAGATTGAAGAAGTTTTGGGACAAGAATGCTGAAGCCACGATTAGTGGAATAAAGTTTTGTAACTGAGGTTAGAGGACAGAGGTTGTTAGAGGGTTTTTACTTCGGGTTGGATGTGATCAATCTCATTGTGAGAGGCAAAGTTGTATGTTAGTATAGAAATTTGAAAAGAAGGGAGCTGAGAAGGAGGTTAGCTTAGACTTAAATGGGTAGCCAGTTGGTTTTCTCAGTCATGTCACAATGGTAATAATGCCTAAGGGATGAAGGTATGACGCGTCAGATTTTGTTAGAGAGTGTTTGTAAAGTGGTACTGTTTCTCTTTGAGAGAGTAGCATATAAAAGTAGGCTACATTCAAGCTGAACAACCAATATCCCTTTGCTTATGGCAGCTTTGCAGGTTGGAAAAAAGGACTGAGATATCTTTTATGCACAGAAAAGCACATAGCTCACCATGGCTCTGACTTTTTGAATGTGAACTTGGATATTGAGGAACTGTTCAAGCAAGGTGGTTGGGCATTCAAATAAAATGGTAAATTCAATGGGGATTTTGTGTAGGTCTTTAATATGGAATAAGCTATGGGTTTCATTTTGATGCCAGATAGAATGGATTTTAGTCTTTTAAGGTCAAACAGTTTTTTTTTTGTTGCAAACTGACTGTTTAGTTGCAAAAGATCAACTTGTACATGGCTTTACATGAAGTTGAAGTTAGGGTTAGCTCTATAGATGACCATGTCATCAGCATATAAAGAAGCTGTAGCTGACGGAGGTCAAGGGGAGGGTATTTATAAAAAATGGATAATAGCAGAGGAACCAGAATTAGTCCCTGAGGAACAACTGAGGGAATGAAAGCTTCCTGTGATAAGGACAAGCCTATCCTGACTTAGGAAGATCAATAGATGAGGAGGTATGATAGTAACAGGGAATGGTTAACCAATTCAAAGGCTCAGGTGAGGTCAGTAAAGACCACACCAATGAGGTCATCTTTATCCGTTGTGATAAATATGTCATCTGCGAGGATCAGCAAAGTAGTTATAGTGCTTCTTCCTGCTTGTAAGCCATAATATTTTTGAGAGAGTGAATGGTATTTATCTAGGTAGGAGGTAAGCTGGTTACAAATGAGTTTTCAATTATTTTCCCAGGGTAGGAAAGGTTTGAGATGATGATAAGAAAACATGCTGGTGTCTAAAAATAAAAACTTTAATTAAAAAAACAGTTCATCACTTTTGTCTTAACAATTCAAATATACTTATTTATAACCAACACAAAATAAAAGCATACTCTTATTTTGTACAATAATTGATCATGCGACCATTACTATCATGACATGAGTTGCTAGTTGTACCCTCTACTCAGAATAACAGTAACACATTCCACAAATGAATAAAATAAAGTTTAAAATTATAGTGACACTGGAAATACAAAATACATAACCTAGCTTATGACATTAACATGGACAAAGAAAGAACCTTGATTATAAAGATAATATGGCCAAAAGTAAGCTTGGGATGGGACAGATCTGAGTAAACAAGGAGGATTAATGTCTTTAGAACAGAAAGTAGATTTATAATTGTTCTACAATGGTAGGGGAAACAGAGGAGGAGTTAAGTGGAATTAGTACTAGTAAAGAAACACTTTGTTTGTGATTTTGGAGAAGTAAAAGACAGGGAGGGATTCTGAGGGATTGGGGATGGGGTGCTCTGTGGCTGAAGGTAAATTAGTATGGAGGATGTAGCAGTGTACAATTCTTTGAGGAAATCAGTGGTTGATAGATTACCAGAAGTTTGAAGAATGTGACCAGAACAGCATGATTCTTTAGGAATATTTCTACTAGACAAGTTGTTCACTTCCTGCCAGAAATGTTTGACAACTGACTGAGATTTGTCTTGATTTGAGATATTAGCTTTATGTCACCCTATAGCTTGATTAGTGATATTTAACAGTTTGGTGTAGTGTTCCCAAGATTAACAGGTGGGATAATTTATCCAGCTTTTCAAGCCTTCATTATGGAGTTGCATTAGAATTTTCATTCCTCTGGTGATCCAGTCAATTTTATTATGCTTCCGACATCTGGAGATTTTTGGAAAGGAGGAGTTTTGAAGTTCAAGTACAATTTGCACAAGTTCAGAGTCCACAGTATTTGGATCAGTGAGGTTGAGAACTAAGGACCAGCCCATAGTGACAAGTTGCACATGTAGTCTGTATATTTCTAGTAAAGCTTTTGGAGTGAAAGAATATTTTTTGGTGGTTAATTTATTTTCAGATTCTATATATAAAAATTTAAGAGGCAGTGGTCACTGAAGTTGTGTGAAGGGTTGGCGACAGAAGAGATGATGTCAAGGTGGAAAGCAATAATGAAATCAAGAAGTAAGTGATGGCTGATTTTAAATTTAAGTTTGGTAGGTTCAATAATTATTTGGGGAATTTGGAGCTCAGCTAAGAGTTTTGAGTTGGCTAGGCTTACTTAGGCACTTGGGCCGATAGCCTAGTACCTACCTATGAACCTATGAACTTATGAGATGTCAAGATGCTGTGGGCCAAGAAAGTTATGTATATGTTTGTGAGGAGGGATGTGAGGCTGGATGTCTTGTATCAAGGCAGTAAATTTTCCAAATAATGTGGGGGTTGCTATAAACAGATGACGGCAAGATTTACTTGAGGATTTTGCAATCCTCCTCATCCAGTTGTAATCATGGTCATTGAAAGGAATGGCGGCTTTTGCAACTACTGTGAAGCTGGGATCTTGTTGAAAGTCATTTGATTGAAACCATATGATTGAATAATCATTCCATCAAAAAATAATCCAAATAAAAACAATACCCAATGCTTTTGCAGGGGGGCAAGCCACCTTAGCATCCCCCCACACCCCTTGCTAATTATGTATACCAACTCTGAGATCACACTACAGTGGGGAAAAGGGCAAATTTTTTTCTTGATCCCTAGTGTACTGCGATCTCAGTCAGAACAATTTGATGGACTGAATTTTTGATAATATGGTTACGATAATATGACTTTCAGCAATTTGAACGTTCAGTCATTTGATAAGAACTCGTGAAGCTGAGTGTGGACCTGTGAAGTTGCATTAAACTGCCTACAGGTCATATAACAGGGTGAGAATAAGTGTGGTTGTTATAATTAGGGAAAAAATGGGTTTCGTTGTAGTGGTCATCTTCAGCCATGATGCTGTGATGGCAAGTTTATCAGGGTTGTGAATGGCAAGAAAGGAGCTGATGTCAGCAAGTTTATTACAGATACATTTAGTATTAAGCAGAGTGCTGACAAGTTAGTCTGAATTAGGAGGGTTTGGATAATTTACTGTTAAGCTACTATGATGTGATGGTGATGTAAATGATGAGAAGGCAATGTGGTTATTTGTTATGCTGAGGTGAAGAGAAGTAGCTGCAAATAGGGAGACTGAATTAAAGCTAGAAAGTAGGTGTAAGAAGAGAGTGGGGATGAATGTTATAATTTATTCGTATGTGGGAAGAAAGAAAGGTAAAATTAGACTGATGCAGACTGCATTTTATCAGATGACTATGAAGAAATGGGGAAGTTGTTGATGAAATTAATTAAAGTGAGGTAGTTGAAGGAGTATGCAGAAGAAAAACAGTGAGATGAACCTGGAAAAAGTAGGATTTTTTAGTGATTGTGAAACATTTGAAGTGGAGTTTTACAGAAATGGAAGTCATCATGGAAGTTTACTGCTCATAAATGCTCAGCTTTTTGATATAGAGTAATAATAGTTTGAAAGCCACCTTAAGTGGGATGAGTCTTCCTTGAACTGGTGACTGTGGAGAAGAGAGTTTAAAATTAGATAGCTTGGATATGCTTGAGGGCAGGGGGTTGGGTTTGGGGGGGGGTAAAAGAGAGATAGCCCCCATGTGTTAGTTAGTCATCAGTTCATATGTATGCAGATCAGCAGCCAGGAGCAGGTGGTGAGCTGGGCATCAGGTAAGAAGGGTTCACTAATTTGTGAAAAAGGTCACTTCTTGTCCAAGAAAGATAAAAAACAATGTGCAGAGGTATAACAGTTTTGTATATCTTTAACCTGTCACAAAAAGGACACTCTACAAAGGTACACATTCCTGAGGGTCAAGTAGTGGTGAATGAGGAGAGCAATCCAAACCCAAGTGATCTCCACACTACCAAGAATCAAAACAGCAGAAAAAAATGATTTTTTTATGAAATAAATTTGATTGCAGTAGATCAAACAGCACTTGTTACAATCATTACAGTTTTTAACTTAGAAACTACTTGTGGGTAACTGCTGAGCAATCAGCCAGGCGGCCTCATTTTCACCAAGCTAGCCCTACCCCAAGCAATGTCAGTGACTTTTTAAATGTAAAATAATGTTTCTATTCCTCAGTGTGGCAGAATGTACTGGAACACAGAATTCAAGCCCAATAAAGTATTCCATTCAGACTGTTCATAAAGTGGAGATTGCAGTATGTGTGTTTACAGTGTCAGAGGGGCAGACAGGGGAGAGGCTGGATGTGATACAATGAACAATCTTTATCCTTATTCTGCTTCCAAGAGTTTAACTTTATTTGAATTTGGAGTAAAAATAAGGAAAATATTTGACATCAGTTGTCAGGGAAGAAACATTACAAGTCGCTAGTAATGAAGCTCACCTACATATGTTACAAGGTCACCTAGGTTGATAAACACTAAAAGACTATAAGATCGATTTTATTGGTCAGACATAATGAAAAAGAAAGCAAATGTCTGTTCTTTTTGTCCCAAATGCCAGAAAACTGCACCATATCCTGGATATAAAAAGCCTTTTGATCTAAATACATCTCATAGAAGTGTGATTTGAATGTATTGCTATGGATATCACATAATATACTAAACTACAACATTTCCAGAAGTGGCACCATTATATAAGGCTAATCTTCATAGTACTGGTGTTTTTATACTTCAGAAGAGGTATCTCCAAAGAGATACTTCACTGACTAAGGCATTCCCTAATGTCAAAGGTACTACATCAGCTATGGCACTGTTTTAAAGTTGTATACTTAGGTTCATGGGTTCATAGGTGGTTATTAGGCTATCTGCCCAAAGGCATTTATAAGCCTAGCCAGAATGTGTTGGCTTTCGCCTTCCCCTTAGATTAGTTCCCTGTGCTTCTGTCCAGCAGAGCCACTGAAGTGATCCCCGAGGCAAACTTTCTATTTCCCATCCACTCGTCAAGATTTCTTTTGAAGAGTGTTATCGAGGAGCTCTGCCTAATGTAGATTGGGATCTTGTTCCAAAGCATGGGAAGTCTCTGGGACAGGAATCTATCCCTCCAGCATATCCTATTTATTGTTGTGGTGAGGTTTAGATCCCTAGAGTGTGTGGCTCGAGGGGATAAGGTTTTCTTTAGGTGGAGCATGTCCATCAATTCTGGGTTGGACATGGCCTTGTATGTCAGTCAGAGATCACCTCTGAGTAGGCGGTATGCAACCAAGTACAACTGGAGTTTCTTCAGTCGAGCTGCATAGGGCATCTGTTTGATGCCATTGATCCTCTTGGTTAGGTACTTCTGTGGTCTTTCCAGCTGTTGCAGGTCTCTTGTAAGGTACATCCCAATGGGGCGTTGTACTCTAAGATGGGTCTGATGAGTGATGAGTAGAGGGGCACAATGATTTCTTTTGATCTGGATGTGAATATTACTTGACAACAAATGTCTACTATTGCAGACTTAAGGATTAATTGAGAGGTTTAATAAAACATTTAAATTCATGCTAAGCAAAGTTGTTGATGCAGATGGTAAAAAAATGGAGCAAGTTGTTACCTTTGCAATCAAAGAGATAGCTAACACTTAAGTTGTGTTTAACTTAGTTAAGCTTTTGTACAGGAGATATCCAAGAGGGCACTTGACATTGCTAAGGAAATTTGGAAAGGAGAGAAGGCACTATTTAAATGTGTGATAGGGACATTATGTTAGTTTGCAAGATTGATAATGTCACCTCCTCCTCTTTTTTAGACAATCTGTGCTTGGAAGAACTATGAGACTATACTGATTGATGGAAATGTAACTAAAGTTACTTTTTATTCTTGTTTCTAGTCTAGTCTAGTAGACTGTAACTTTTTTATTTTATTTTTTTATTTTCCTGTGACTCTTATGGAAGTATATCTATATCTATATGTTTGTATATATGTGTGTGTGTAGGGGGTATACCTACATACACATGGCTCTGTGTGTATATGCATGTATGTATATATACACACACACACACACACACACACACACACACACACACACACACACACACACACACACACACACACACAAAAACATACTATGTGTCAAAGCATATAAATGCTGCAGTTCATGTAAACTGGTGGTAGATCTGTTGAAGACCATCTATTTCAGTCCGAAAATTTTCATCTGTTTTTTATCTTTTATTTTCAATAAAGATATATCAATTTTTAAATGAGCTGTAAGTGCTTGAATACTTTAAAGTCTCAACAGAGAATATCTACTGTTTGTGGCTCTTTTTTCCTTATTCTAAGGAGTCATTGCTCAAATATATATGAGTATAAATGAATAATCATAGATGAAATTGTTGGAAACACAAAACATTGAATGAACTTAATGATAATCATAATCACCATCTAAATAATCTTAAAAAAGTAATCACACATCTAAACTACTAGGGAATATTTGCAATTATCAAAACTAAAAAAAAAAAAACTTTTACATGGAGGGGATTTGCGCTCACACCATCAAAAATTAAATATACTAACTCCAGGGTCACAAAACCTCATAAAAAGGGAAAAAATGAATTATGTAATACTTGATCTGCTGAAGTCGACCAAAATTTGATCAACCATACCACTGATGAATATTATCAACATTTCAGCACACTACAACATGTGCATGGCAATGACTGCTATAACAAAATGTGTACAGCAATGAATCCTATAATACCCCCAATAACATATCAATATCTATCTATATCTATATCCGTATCTGTCTATGTATGGATCTTTATCAGTTGATCATGTTTTCAGAAACTTGAAATTCATATGTTCGAGACCATATGATCGAGTTTTTGAAAACTTGAAGCTTTCGCATGGAGATTATGGTACAGCGAGGATCATGAAATTTCCCTGTTTTCTTCACTATAGTGCAATCTCAGAGTTGGTATATATAATTTTAAAGGGGGTGGGGGTAAAGGGGTAGATTTTTGTGTTTTTTTTTTCAGTTCAAGATATTTAAATAGATATATTGTGCATGTGTATATACTATGGTCATGTTACAATATCATTTGTCTCTCTTTTTTAATGGAGGAAGTGCTCAGACAAAAACACTAGCAAGAGTAAAGGTATCCCAACTTTTGTGAATTTAACAGTGCATTTCCTTGTATGCTTCATTTTTGCATAAAGTACTGTTTAATCAAATACTTCTGCTATGTGGTATCATAGCTGGCTTTGATAGCAAAGTTTACTGTGCCAGAACTGACTTTTTAATTTATGCTACTGAGTAACTCCCAGGGATGTAAAGTTATGGCAGAAAATATCTAATGTAAGAAATACCAGTCACTGAAAATGAAAAAAAAAAAAACTTTCATTCATCAAACAAATTCACAATGAGCTTATTATTGTAATTACTTCCAGACCTACTAACTGCTTGTCATACTCAGCAGTCTGATTGGAGAAACAGGAAGTAAGGCTACAAACAGGAAGGAAGAGTTGAAAAAAAAATCAGAATAGTATTGTAAATTAATGCTTTCCTCTTAGCAAGTATAGTCAAATTACCAAACTGTATCAAACAGGTAATGTAACTTATTTAATCCTGACTTCACCGTCCCTTACAAATGCAAAACATAAAACAAGAAGCCAGAACTACTGTGTCTAATTAATGCTGAACATGATAAAAAATGCATGTTCAAAATAAGAGATGCCAGAATTTCAGAGCATGCAATTTGTCCTTTCTCTATCGGTGTTCCCAGGACTAAATATATTTTTAAATATTAACATTTAGCTGCTACATAACTCCTATTCTGTTAATATTTAAAAGTTTTTCTAGTAAATCCAGAACATTTTATTTTACTTTCTTTTCAAAGACAATGAACTTGTATTAGTGACTCCTGATTTTACTAATGAGTTACCTTTTGTACCACTGCATCAAATGTAGGCTTGGGGGCAATGCTATCCCCAGAAATTCAAGGTGTAAGGCACAATGTGTACTACATCCCCAGCAGTCTCTCTGATTCCATAGTAATAAGTATGATTTTCTCTTGTTTTATTCTCATCTAAATATACTGAGGTCTCAGATGAAAATCAGTCCTAATACACTAGTTGCTTCATCAATATGTTCTACATAAAAGTGTATAGAATTAAATGTTTATTTTTAGTATATAAAAAGTATGACTGTTTAACAATAGTAAACACTACAATGTGAATAACAAAAAATACTCCATTAAAACTTGCCCTTTCTCCATCTGAAAGCCATGTAGAGACTACAGATGCTATGAAAAAGATAGGAATGTTTTTAAAACTTTCCCTGACTATCAAAATAAATTTAATGAGGTAGTCATGAAGATTTCACATATAATTTAATGAGAAGAAAAGAAATGGGTAGTGATATTAAAAAATTTTGAAAAAAAACAAAAACAAAAAGTTGTGTAAAAGATGTTTGGTCAAATTATGAAACAGTGTGTTACTGAAGGAAAGCAGTTATTTCAGGAAGTGAATTTTGACCAAATGGATTACCTAGCCTATGATGACTATTGATGGTTACCATAGGGGCATTTTGTGGAGCTGTCAATATATATATATATATATATATATATATATATATATATATATATATGTATATATATATATATATATGCACATATATACTTTTTATTAAGTTCTGTAACATCTGGCAGAAATGGGTTAAATATATGCAGCTACTGTGCCATTAGCAAAGTCATAAAAGAAAAATGCGCACTTGAATGCAATATAAAAAAACATGTGCACGCACGTACACATGCACACACATGCGCACACACACACACACACACACACACACACACACACACACACACACACACACACACACACACATGCATGCGCGCGCACACACACACACATACAGACACACACACACAGCTTCAAAATTAAAAAAAAAAATCACAGACTGAAAGGTTCAGCATAAAAAGAGTATATGCATGAGTAGGACTGGGACTTCAGTGAAAGAGAAATATATTCATTCAGCTGAACTGTTAACCCATCGCTTCCTGTGCAGGAGTTAGAACATAACGTATTATGCATTATCCAGATTGATGTTTGCAGTCTTGTTTTTTTATAAATAGGCTAACACAAATGTTAATTAAAGCAGGTATAAACAGTAGCAACCACTTTATCCTGTTCTCAGACTCATATAAGACAATAAGTTTACTACAACATTTATGCTCCTTTATGTAATACTGCTGAGATGAAGTTTTGAGACATATCTTACATTTCATGTCTTCCTACTGCATGCTGTTCTGTGAAATTAACATCTTGACATGCACAGGCCTGAAATAATTTTCTTCTGCATGTGGACTGCAGATGCAGTAATTGTTTTCATTCTTTCACATCCTCCATTCCCAAAAGAAGTTCCAGCATGAAATTCATATGCATCGTACTTCAGCCATCATAAGTAGTCTGTAGCTGAAGCTACAGGTTTGCTCACTGAAAACTCTGGCATTTCATCTTTCTGCTGGTGCTTAGTCCAACAGTGTGACGGTCATGCCGTGCAAGACATGTTGTGAAGGATATACAGTTGTGTTCTCTCCTGTTTGTGGAAAGCAAGCTGTTGGTGATGCCCTTTGTAGGTGCTGTTTCTTTGAACTCTACTGGGCTGAAAGTCAAAAACATGCCAAAGCTGTAATATTCTGGACCCCAGAAGTTAACAAGTCTTTTTAGTGGGAAGGTATGTTATTACTTTGTGTGCACGCTTCCATGCAGGTTCTAAATTAGTCCCTTTGAAGGGATTACTGGTTTGTTTGAACTGGTTTAAATTAACACTGTGGCTTAAAACTGCATGTATGTTAAAGAAGGCTGTGGATTTTTATTAGTGTAATATTCTGAAAGTAAGTGCTTCATGAGTGCATGTCCAAAGAAAAACATCTTCATTGTATCTCTCTTTTTTTTTTTACTTCTTTTTCTGAAGCATAGTACATTTCAAAAAGTATTATACTTTCCTCTGATCCAGAGCTGAAGAAAGAGGTTACTGTTATAGATTGAGTGTGTGGCCAAGCATACGGAAAAGATGTTTCCTGTCATTTAACGTAATTACTCCAATCACGTGCCGGCCTGGGGCATGTCACTCTGCCCCTCTGTGCCTCGTTGTCTGTCAAAGTGATGGACAATATCTTTGCTTTGTTGATCTGCTGGGCAGTTAAAAAAATCTTCAAATGCTGTTGATTTATTAGCTCTTAGAATATTGTTTGTTTAACCAGATTCTGAGACCCAAGTCTGTTATGGTTCTGCATACTGTGTAGACAGCAGCAGGCTTTCATGACCAAGAAAACATTTTAACTTTGGAACTGAAAGTACATTATCTTAATTTCTCTTTTAACTAAAGACCTAAGGTTGTCTGGAAATCACCACCAACAGAACATCCTTGAAAAGTGGTACACGCAATTTCAACATTTCTTTCAAGTTTGTGCAAGTTATTTGATACACTGGCTTTTTGCCAAGCACACACACATGCACACAAAAAATGTAAATTTAATTAAACCTTGACAACATGGTTATTTTTTGTACAGATTCCAAGATGCTGGGTACAAAACCCTTAAACTATGCTAACCTAAACTCCATGATGATTGAATGGCATTTGTGTCGTTCATATAGTGCAAGGATATGTTATTTTGCATTCAAACATTTAAAGCAGTTACATTTTTGAATTCATTTTAGAAATGAAAGCAATGCAGTTCAGCCATGGGAGTCAGCTGTGCATCAGTTCATTCAGCTGTGTCTTTTGAATTTTACGAAACAGTATTTTTATCATTTTTTTCAGATTAATATAAAATTAATTATGAAACTTAGTATATAAACAGATTATCAGCCCCCCTTACTCATGTTATTACTAAACCTGCTCTGTAGAAGAGTTTCATCACTTCTGCAACAATATTCCCAGTTTCAATCTCCAGCACCCTGAGTCACTGCGGTGATAGTTGTGAACTCCCTACAGAATGCATTTGTCTTCATGTACTGAGACTAGGGTTACCACCTGTCCCACTTTGCGAGGGACAGTCCCTCTTTGGGCAGTTGTGTCCTGACAAAAAAATTTAAAAAATGGCAAATGTCCTGAGATTTTAGAACAAAATTATTTCCTATATTTTATGTAATAGTTGTATAAAACAGTTATTCTGTATCTAAATTACCTAAATGTTATAAGAAACAGAATAAACAACTAAAATGCTACAAGAATAAGCTTTTATTTAGGCAAAAAAGTTAAGCTCTATCCTTTGTACTGACCGTGGGTATGTGTCGGCCTGTAAAATCTAATGTTTGTACCGAAAATGTCCCACTTTGGCCATTTGAAAAGGTGGCAACCCTAACTGAGACTTGATTGGTACTCTTTAGAGTTGTTAGATTTATCAGAATTACAAAAAATGTGCTTCATATCAGTACTGCTAGATTTTGAGGGCAAATGAATATCAGCATTTTCAGAGCTTGGTAAAAAAAATGGAAAGGAGAAACAATCTACCTCCTCCACTCCAGCCAATTGTGTTCTTGGTCCATCAATTCTTGTACCAGATGACAGGTCCAAAGAAACTAAAGAACACAGAAAAAATAGAAAAGTTTAAAAATAATACTGAGATGAAATCAAAACAAGTATGATCTTAATAATATGAGAGGAAAAAACTTGGTAAAACAAATGATATGGAATATTCGTATTTTATTTTAAATATTTTTATTCTTTTTGTGTTAGTGCTTACATACTTAACATTCTGGTTTCCAACTTCTTAGTAACAAAAAATGTAAGTGCTGTTTAAGTTTGAATATATTATACACAGACTCACTCAAACGTATCTATATATATGCAGGTAGGTAGGTGTGTGTGTGTTTTGCGTGTGTCTATGTATGTATGTTGCTGTGGTGTCTTTCTGCTTTTCCCGGTTAGGGGTCGCCACAGCGGAAGTCCGGTCCGCTAATGATTGGCCGTAGATTTTTACGTGCCAAGTTGCCAGCTCTGACGCACAACCTTCAACGAAGGTACGCCCATTCACGCATGTCTCCACGCATGTCTTCACACAGAAGACGCTCTCTAGCTGAGAATTGAACAGGACAACGTCATACTGTGAGGCGACGACGCTACCGCAGCACCACCACTCGGCAGTTTGCTTATATATATAAATATAATTTTCAGTTCAGCACCAAAACAGAAACGTAACCACCAAGGATTAAGTCTTAATATTCGTAAAAATCCAAAATTAATACAAGTACCGCGAACGGCGACACACACGGCAGTCGGATTGCGAATAACGTAAACAGCTACTGCCAATCATTAGCGGACCGGAGTTCCGCTGCGGCGACCCCTAACCGGGAAAAGCCAAAAGACGCAACAACAACATTACATAAAAAATAAAAACAAATTCACTGAGTGCTTTCGCATGGGCTGGATGATGACGTCAGTTTAAAACCATTTTTAAAAGATAGAAAATTGGCTCATTAGTGTATATGTATTTGTTTTTATGTGAGGTTTATATAGGGATATTCGTTGGTGAGATATAATTGATTGTTGGTTGCTAGGTGAAGATCGAATAAGCTCTCACGATATTATTTGATTGGACCGGATAGCCTGTGTAGCAATGATGACAGGTTTACATCGGTGCTGTCTTATTTTATTAGAGGGTTATGTTGGCTACATATTAAATGGTACTTAATGAATTTACTTATTTTAAGTATCACAATGTTTGTCTAGTTGATATAAATACCTGTATATGTTATTCTAAAGAAATTCAAATTTAATGAGCATTGATTAGTTACTATGTCAACAAGCTCCCATGAGTTAATGAGTTGGCTGGTTTGATGTGTTCAAAGTTTTTAAAGTTTGATGACACATGGCTGATCCATGCAAAAGCACTCACTGAATTTGTTTTTATTTTTTATGTAATAAATATACGTTTTATTCGTAATCTGACTGTCGTGTGTGTGGAAGTTCATTGTGCTTGTATTAATTCTGAATTTGGGATTTGTTCTTTTCTGGATATCACTTTGTATCCTTGCACCAGAGGATAAACATTTGCATTATCTGTGTTTTATCTCTCTCTCTCTGTGCGTGTGTGTGTGTAGAGAGAGATATCGATATATAGATTCCTATCATATAGTCAAATGTTCAAATAAGTGATCAGTACGATATTAAACCAAAAAAGCTTGAAGAATGCAACCTCACAGACAAACAAAACAAAACAAAATCATTGCCAAAAGCAAACATACAGAACATCATTTTTTGCAGGAACACACCTCCTGCACCCCCAACATTGAGGTCTGCACCCCCTACATCATCTACTAATTACATATACCAACTGCAGCATTAAACCACAGTGGGAAAAGGTGCAATACTCTAATCCCCACTGTGTTGCCATCCCACCGAAGTTCCATACCTTTCAAGGTTATGCCTTTGCTACATTCTTCAGGTTTCTTTTGGCTCAATATATTGGAAATAATTTAACTATATATTTGGAACACAGGTAAATCCATCTGTCTGTCTATCTATTGCTCTATCTATCTATTGCTACACGCACACATATATAGATATCACTCTCTCTCTAGCCATATAGACTCTTAATTCAAGAGAAGATGTCAAAGGTACTACAAAGGTGAAAATGTGAAGACAGGAGAGCAGACATGGATGCTGAAGTTATTATACAAAAACTGTAATGTTTAGTATCAAATGCAAATAGTGCTCTCAAGATGTAGTTCTTCCATCAGAGGAATATGAGCTTTAACTGGCATTTTTACAAGACTGACAGTATTCTTATTTTTGTCATGCTCTTTGAATATTCTGTATAATTAACCTATTTTCCATGCTAGACAATTTTGTGATATTTGAAGCCTGTGCACCTTTGTACTGTTTCATGTTACATTTCATAGGTATTGAAGGGATAATGTTTAGGTGTATTTTGTGTCAGTACTAGATCATTTTTCTTAGCTGTTTGTAAGACAAAACCATATTACCATTCTAGATTTCGTTGCCTTTTGATATTCTTCACAGTATGTTTCTAATTTAGGTTATTCACAAAACATAATGTTCCATTTTACCAATTTTGAATTAGTACATCACCAGCCATACAGGGAGTAAGCATTTTTCAATGCAATATTGCAAAACTTTGTAAAGACTTGTCCTGGTTAATACAAGTGGATTTGGTTTCTGATATTAATAGCTCAAAAGTAAAGTGGGTTGCTCTTTTTGTGCTGTCCTAGACATGTTACACAATTTATGAGTGGCTTTAAGAAGAATGACAGATTGTTACATCATTTTTGAGATGCTTTAAGAAGAATGACAGATAATAGTTAGCTTGGAATGCATAATACAAGATTACTGACAGATATTAATCTTGTCCAATATTTGTTTATTTTGAGAAAGTGGTATATAATGACTGTAAAGTATTAGTTAATATTTGGGTCATTGCATATGGAGCCAATCTCTGTCTTGTATATTGGACGTGGTCATCACTTGCTCAACTATATTGATCTTTTCATCTTCTATATAGGTAGTAGAGTATTTAGCCCTCTTATTATAGCAATGAGTAAATGCACTATTTTTCTAAGACTAGATATCTCCCAGGAAGCCTGGTTAAACATCAAATCACATTTGATCGCAGCAATAATAGTAATAATCTGGTCAGGCATGACCCTCTGTGATTACTGGATATGTTTTATCCAAGTGAGATGAAATAAATATTTAATACAAAGGTATTCCTTCCATAAGTGTTGATGCATCTTCAGATTAGGTACATGTAATGTCAGACGTGTGTGTCAGGGGTGCATTTGACAGGGTAAAGCATATATTAGAGACTGTGGGGATGCAGACCTCTACACAGAAAAAAAAAAAAAAACGTTGTTACTGTAGGATTGGTGAGTAGAATGGCTTAGTTTACCTAGGTTTAGCTTGAGTTTTTTTCATTGATTTTTGTTTTAACTTTTATAAGGGTATTTTTATACTATTATGTCTGGGAGTTGAATGTGTTACTGATCATTAACAACTTCAAAGTTTTATGGAAGAAATTTTGAAATTTTTTTTGTTAATTTTTTTGCTTGCCAATATTTTCTTAAGTACATTGGTGAGACGTTAATATGAGTACAAAAACGTTTGAGGAAAATTTGATGTATGCAGGTGACTACAGTGTCTAGATTAACTGGTATGTATATAAACAATTAGTCTATTGCTCGTTAACCCTTACAGTTTGCTGGGCATTTACTTTAAAGAAGGGGTCATATAACATTTCTAAGAGACTTGATAAATGTTTTGGAATACCCCATAATGTATACAATACATCATGGCAGTCATGCATAGTATATGAAATCTGGAATGTTGATGCATCTGTTATGATTTTACTGAACATGTTCATTTTCTCATTACAGAATTTATCACAAAATAAAAGTAGGATTTTGAGTTTAAAGATCAGCCTTTAATTACCATTGATAGACAGACCAATATGACATTTCTGTAATACAGCATCAAGAAAGCTCAACTAGGCTACAGAAAGCGAGGATTTGCATAATAATTGGAAATAACATAATCTTTCAACCCTGCCCCAAAAGTTTTCATGCACGCAGAAACACATATTGCTGACTTTGTGGAACAATCTAACATAAACCAATGAAGTTTAACCACTTCAATATGAGATGCAACATGTATTTCCACCTGAGTGCAAATAATAATCCTTTAATCTTTAAAAGAGGGCAAGCAAGGCCATTTCAGAGTTTTTAACCTCTTTGTGAATTGAAAATAGATAATCTAAATTTTCAAACTCAAGTACAGGTACTCTTGATATGTCTGATGGAGTTAGGTAGTCTTGAAAGAAATTTATATTGTAGAAAATATGAATTTTGTATCCACAAGATGGATTATGTCACATGCTCTGCTCAGAATGCAAGACCTACCTTGTAATTTACTCTTTTTTTACTTTCTTCCCTAGCATGTTTATTTATATTTCCTATTAGGTGTAGTAGACATACCTTGGGATTCAGAAAAAATCCTAACATGAATGTAAATTGCAGTATCCAAAAGGAGAAGTTTAAGCGATCATGTAAAATTTGATTCAGAGGCATGTTTAGCCATAATGAGGAAGACCCCATTATCAGATAATTTGCATGTCTCTCACTCACTGATAATTACAGTGCTAAATGGCAATTTCTGGTGGTAATTACCACTGGTGAACCAGGCATTGCATTGGAACAGGTACATCCCCCATTCACTCTCTGAAAAACATGCAGTTATTCAAACACACAAACACACACACACACACACACACACCTGCAAACTTCACCCAAAAGCCATGGACATTAAGAAGCTATATGGTTGAAACATTTGATATCCTTAAGAGATCATTTACATATATACCATGGGCTTCTATTACAGGAGGTTTAAGGTATCACACAGTGACATCTCTAGCTTGGCTAAGTTTTTCTTGCAGTTTTTACTAATTGGTTTGCCTGTGTGACCTTTTAACCTTTTGGTTTGGGATGTTAGTTGGGATATTTTGCAGACACCTTAACATTTACAGACATCAGGTTGGTGTAAAGACCCTATCCCCAGAATTCAGCAAGCTGTGCATGGCATGCAGGAATAGTTCAGGAGCTGCTGGAGGCAATATGGCTGCAGTGCGATCCAGGAATAAACTCCCAGGACATGCACGAGTGCTCCTGCACAGACATAGCTTCTGTGTGCAAACCATGCAAATGAGGTGAATTTGTGATCTAGGAAGCTGGCAGCTGGCCGTGTAGGACTAGTGTAGTCTGTAGAAATGTACTTGGTTAGTAGCCGACTACATCTCTGCAAACTACAAAATGGAGCCATGACAGCTCCAAATAAAGGCTGTATATAATGTGGAAACGATGCCAATGGCCAAATAATGGCCATTGGCATGGAAAAGAAGACAGCATGGCCAGTGAAAAGTGGTTGCTAAGTGGGAAGGCTCAGTGTGGGACTTGTAACTAGGCATTAGCAAGCAATCCTATGCAAATGAGGGCAATGATACTGAATCTTAGATCCCCCTCATGGCTAGCCTGCAACCAACCATGTTGGTGCAGGAAGACCATGGTGCAAGTCTAAGAGCTAGCTGACATCATAAAGGGGTGTGACAGGCATACTGTAAGCTTACTGAAGCCCTGTGGCTTGGGTTTGCCCTGAGCTTAGCAGAGCTAAGCAAGGGTGTGTGTCTGAGGCTGCCTAGCACTCTTTACATTGCCTAAATGGGTGTGCGCACAAATGCACCATGTTTTAAAGGGGAAAAAAAGTAAGCCAGGAAATAGCAGCTACGTGCACATTTGAGCACTCCCCCGGGCTTAAACAGGAAGGCAATGGGAAGGGAAAACAGCAATAGGAAGGTAATCAAGGAGAACTAGCATACCTGGCAGGTGAAATGTATCAGAATCAGCCAATTACACAGGCAGCAGCCCAGCTCAGCACACCACTATAAACTATGCAAACACCTTTCCCTCTTGTTTTTCCCACAAACTCTACACCACCGGTGAACACAAGCAAGGAAATTTTAACAAACAAAAGCAACAAAATGATAGGGGCTGCAGCAGCTATCATAAATCAACATGTGGAAGAGGCTGAGGGTGGTGAGTATGAGAATGATGTCGACCAACCCACAGTCAGGAGAAGGAAAAGAGTGAACAGACCCAGGATAACCTACCAGGGGCTACATGAGCTGGAGATAGTGGAGCACTATAGGGTGGACAGGGACCTCCTACAGAAAATTGTTAAGCTGTGCCGGCCACACCTCACACACAGAACAAACAGAGGGGAACCCATCCCAGTGGATACCAAGGTATGTGTAGGCCTAAGAATACTAGCCACAGGTACCTTCCAAAGTCCAACTGTGGAAATCATGGGGATCTCACAGGCATCAGCATCCAGGGTACTCCACCAGTTTCTGGATGCCATGTCAGCACATGCCGGTGAGCATGTATATTTCCACAATAACCATGAGGCAATGGCCAGCAAAATGCGTTTCTTCCACCAAATAGAAAACCCTGAGGTAGTGGGTGCTATAGACTGCATGCACATATGCATCAAAGCACCACCTGGTGAGTGGGGTAGGGTCTACATCAACCGCAAGGGCTTCCCCTCCATCAACTGCCAGTTCGTGTGTGATGCCCAGGGCATTATAATGAATGTGTGTGCTGGCTGCCCTGGAAGCTATCATGACTCCCACATCTGGCATTTGACGCAGCTGTACCAAAGATTTGCCATTGGGGACATCCCGTATGGTCACCTAGTGGGGGATGCTGGTTATGAACCGGAGCCATGGCGGATGACACCCATCAGAAGTGCACACACAGCTGAACAAGAACTCCATAATAAGGCACACGCAGAGACCAGAATCATAATAGAGCATGTCTTTAATAGACACCTATAGTGGCAGCATGAGATCTGTAACAAATGCTGGTGTCACCATAGTAGCCAGTACTAGACAAGGTGACAAAACTCACTTCAGGAAATGTGCTGGGCCACATGTGTGTCCATAGGACACACACATGCCAGTCTGGGAGTCTCACATACCCAACAACAGTCTCAGCCAGCAGGACAGGCATAGACAAACACAAACAAAGGCTGTGCTAAGGCCTCTTATTGATAGCTATGAGGAACATCCCACCCCAGACCTACACAGACAGACTACAACAGGTCAGGCAGTGGGATGTTAGTTCTGAAGGGTAAGAAGTCAGAAACTGAAATGTAGGTCAGTCAAACCTAAGACCTGTAGTACACTGATATGCCTCTAGTCAGCATGATAGGTCAGAATACAGAATGAAATGGAGTACCTGAAATACCAGTACCGTCATAGCAAATGTGTACAAGTGTCAGGTGTGCCCCCCAATCCTATGTAGAAATGTAGTAACAGTCAGGTGTGCCCCCCCAATCCTATGTAGAACTGTAATAACATGTATGTGTACGTGTAATAACAGTGGAGCACAGATTACCTGAGCTGTCCAAGGTAGCAGGATAGATTGTAGCATGTGTACAATATGCAGGGCTGTGTGTGTTAGGTTGGTGTGTGTCGTATATATTGTGTGAGAGTGGTCAGTATGTATGCATGGTGAGGTTTGTCCTGCTGGCCATTGGCCAGTACTGCAAATGACAGGGCTAAGTTCTCACAACTGCAGTGCCAAGAACAATGCTTCCCAGCAAAACACATTCCAGCAGTAAGCCATAGTACATGTTTGGAAGTAATATGTGCCACCATCTGAAAGATGGACATGGCATGAATGTCGGCCCAGACATACAAGCAGTACACAGGGGGAGTACCCCAGACAGACAGTGTACAATATGTAACTGACAAATGGACACACCCTTGGAATTGTACATACAGGTTAGCAGCACATTATTTGGGCTTGTAGTATGGAATACCGATGTTGTCTGGCCAAACACTGGCAGACCACAAAGGTCATATGTATGAAGTATTGAGAAACAGCTAATGTCCCTGTACAAGACAGCATAAGTGGAATGTCCCAGGCATAACTGTGAGTCAGATGCAAGTAGTGTCCATAGCACACATGCACCCAGCTCACCCACAGGTACCTCTCTGGTCTTATCCCCAGTGTTGGGAATGAGTACAATATGACCCACACCTCTAAGTGGCAATAGCTAAAGAATGCAGCATGCATAACAGGTGTCCCATGCAGGTGTGTCCATAGCTGTAAGTAGCACCCTGCCAGCATCAACACCACTGGATCAGTTCTGACAGAAAGTATTGGCATGGACACCTAGCATACCTACCCTGTCACCCCAGGGGAATATAGTGTATTGCTGTCTGGGACTGTAGGAGTGACAGAATGCAGCGGCCTGCTACAGCTGGCCTGCATCACTACCAAATGGCCTACTGTCCTCTGGCAAAGGCCTGTGTCTCATCCATACTGCCAATGTAAATTATGTCATGGACTCCCAAATAACATAACACAGTCCACAGAACCCAAATGCAAGGCCATGTGGACAAATCTCAGTAAAATGTCCATCATGTCCTACTCCATGAACTGTGGACCAACACCAAATTACTGCTGTGATGAGGTGATAACTATAGGGAACATATCAGATAATGGTTGCATAATGTATGGAAGAGGATAGAATAATAGGAGGGTAGGGGCATGCAGTGTGTGAAGTCCGAAACTCAGCCATGTGCACATACTATCCCTGGATGTAAACACAAGAATGGGTTGCTACAAACCTGCTTGTAAACTGCAATGTGAAGGGGTAATGTCCACAAGTCTAACCCCTGCCACTGGGTAACTTTTGTGAATCTGTACAGCAGTGAGGTATGGCCACAGCAGGATATGGCCATACTGTCATGTTGATGGATGTAAAAGTATGGGATCCTCAGCCACCACTGTACCACGGTGCTGAAACATTTACACAGACCCAGCAGCAAGTGTCTGTAGCTTCCCTTCCAGAATAGCATGATTGTGCAAGAATATGTAGGCTGCTGACCACAATACTGGACATAGCTGCATTCACCCTGTATTCCCCAGGACATCACTGCAAGCAAACAAGTATACCTGACAGTACTTGATGACATAAAACATCACATTGTAAAACAGTACATATGTCTGAATAGCTCTGCTAACACCAACACCATGTAGCAGAAGCAGCACAGGCACAATTACCTACAGTAACTCACTATCCTTTGCCCATTTTGACCCCATATTGTCAAACGATCTACAGACATCTAGCAGAAACAGGTTGCTAGCTGTAGGTATAGAACACAAAAGTCTGCCCTGGAGTACAGTCTACCTGGAATTAATTTACAAATTCAGTACAGAAGTCATACTGGGCGTGCTCCCACACTTAGAGAAATGAAGACCATGTCAGACAACAAAATACTGAAAGGTCATACTGGACATGCTCACACACTTAAAGAAATGAAGCCCATGTCTGGTAACAACAGTGGACCATATATATCCGACAGTCACAGATGTTAGTGCATACACTCCTCAGTACACACCAGTCATGCTTTGCACACACATTGGATAGGAATACGCACATATATCCAAGGGCAACACACTATAATAGGCCAAAAATACACATACATAGATGTGTGGAAGAGAGTGACAGTTACAAAGAATATCCCATCATGAGGCCTGTCCTATATCCAATTGGCTAAAACTAAAAACCACATGATGTGCAAATGTCAGTCACTGTAGACATTTACCTCTGGTATCCCTCAGCACTATAGTGTCTGTGGTGCTTGTGCTAACAGTATAACATGACTGTGCAAGTCAGTAGTCATTTAGCAGTTGTATACATGTACCTGTGGAACATAAACCTATGTGTGCCTGATTGTTGTGTGCCTGCCTCTAGATGGATGGGTTACGGCCCATGCACACACACTGCAATGCCCATTGCCAGTCACACTCACTACAATTTCAAATGCCCTACTTTGGCAGGGCTGCTGATGTCATCCACTTTGAAATACACCTTTGGGGAAAGAGAAGCTCAGTAATCGCCATGGCACATGCAAAAACTGTGTAATGTTATAGTGCAATATACCTAGTTAGGTAGGAGTTCTAATCCCAGACATGGAAAGTGTAAAGGTGTGTGTGTGTTTCTTTGTCTGTGTAGGGATCAATGCTTTTGAGACCATTCACTGTCACTACAGATTCCATTGCCCTACTTTGGCAAGCCTGCTGATGTCATTCACTTTGAAATACACCTTTGGGAAAGAGTAGCCTGGTAATCTCCGTGGTACATCCTATAACTGCATAATGCTGTAGTATGATATACTAGCTAGGTAGGAGTTCTATTCCCAGACATGGCAAGTGTAAAGGTTTGTTTGCCTGTGTAGGGATCAATGCTTTTGAGGCCATTCACAGTCACTACAACATCCATTGCCCTACTTTGGCAGGGCTGCTGATATCATTCACTTTGAAATACACCTTTGGGGGAGAAGTAGTCCAGTAAACTCCATGGTACGTGTTATAACTGCATAATGCTGTAGTGTGATATATTAATTAGGTAGGAGTTCTATTCCAGGACATGGCAACTGTGAAACTCTGTGTGTGGAAGGATCAATTTTTTGGGCCATTCACAGTCACGACACACACCTACAAATGGAGATCATTGATAACTGTGCAGTAACAGACCTGATCCAAGGCTCCAAGGAGCACCCCTGCAATACCAGTTACAGCTCTCACCACACCTGTTGGCCACCAAACCAGGACCAAAACAATAAAGGTGGAGGTGTGCCCATATTCACCAAGGATATTCACACCACCAGGCTACTTGCCCAACAGAATGTGTCTGAAATACCCCCGGTGGAACTAACAGAAGGTTAGACTGCATTCCATATTGTATAGCTTGCTACAGATCCCCCACAATGCCCCATGATACCCACTACAGCTTTTGAAACATACTGTGAAATATTATGATACAAGCAAACACCCTAATACTGGTGACTTACACTACCCTGCCATTAACTGAGAAAACTACTTGTGTACCAACACATGTGCCCAACAGTTCTTGAAAGTCATAATTCCCAATGCCCTGGATCAAGTAACCCATAGTCCCACCAGGGGCTCAAATATCCTAGACCTGGTCATTACCAACATGGGAAATTAATGCTCCACACCTATGGTCACCCCATCGGTGGTCAGGTCTGCCCATGAGCTAATCATTCTTAACATCAACATCCCTCCCCCACACTCCAGTAAGGAAACCTCCGTAAACCACATCTCCAAAGCCAACATCATGCTACACATGTCAGACGTGACTAACATCATGACACCCATGCAGATGGGAACTGAAAGGACAACTGCTGAGTCATACATGAAGGCAGTGTAGAAGCACATCCACTCGTGCATGAATTGTGCCATCCAATATAGAACCAAGATGCTCCCCACCAAGAAAAGGAAGCCAATGTAGTGGTCCCTTGCCATAAGCATACTGTACAACAAAAGGAGGAAACTGTTGCAGAAAAGGGGGAATTTCCAGTATGCAAAATACTCCCTTACTAGCTACAGTAAGAAGCAGAGATCCCTCATAACATCCACCAAAGCTAGTTATGAACATAATATAGCCAAAGATGTCAAAGACAACTGCAAGCTGTTCTATAGCTATATAAGGAATCTAAATGGCAATGCCCAGAACTGCTCTGAGCTACAACAGGATGGTATTAAGTATACTGTTCCCAGGGATATTGCCGATATCCTGGCAGATCGATTCAGTAACAACAGCAACCCCCTCCCAACCCCCAAAGGGACCATCTCAACACAGAAAGATTGCCAGATTCTGGTAATAATGGCCACATAGGTAAAAAAACACTCTCCAGAGCTATGACAACAGCAGGTATGGGACCAGTCAACATCCCGGGCTGTGTACTACATGAGCTACAAACTTAACTGGCACCTCACCTACTTGCCATGTCTAATTATAGCCACACCTCAGGCTTCGTGCCCACTGTGTGGCACACAGCTACAGTTATCCCAGTCTACAAGGGGGATCCATTTTGGATCCTGGGAACTACAGCCCCAGCAGTATGATGTGCCTGATCTGCAAGGCCATGGAATGTATTATCATGGAAATTAAAACAAAGACATTGGCAACCTGAAAACACTGGACCCTAACCAGGTTGGATTTGTGAAGGGCCGATCATGTCACCTCAACCTGAATGACAACTGTGAATCCGTCTCCAGAGCTGTGGATGAGAATAAGGTGGGTCACACAGCCCATCTGGACCTCGTCAAGGCCTTCAACACCATCCCCCAGTCTGGAATCATAGATAAATGCATCAAATAGATACATAAATGTATCAAGCTGGCCATTAATCCCTGTGTCACCTGATGAGCTGCCAACTGCTGTACTGACAGAACCCACACTGTAAATGTAGGTGACACAACCCCAGCCCCAGACAAGTGACAGTTGGAGTATATTAGGGCTCAGTCCTGGCACCGCCCTTGTTTGGCATCTACTGCTCTGAAGTACAGTCCAACAGTAAGGGACTCTGGCAAACAAAGATTGCAGATGACTGCACATTGGGAGCCAATATTGAATCCTCACATGATGTGGATATTCTACAGAAGGGCCTTACAGAAAGACATGCTTGGTGCCTGAGCCATGGCCTCAAGATCAATGCCAAGAAATATATAGTTATCCCCTTTGGAAAGGGACATATTCCTGTGAAGTACCACATAGGTGGCAGTACACTAAACACCTAAAGTGTGATAACAGACTTAGGGACACAGGTGGACAGTGATCTCACTTTTGATAACCACATTGTCACAACAGTCAGGAAACCCACCTATGTGGTACATCTCCCACTAAGGGCTTTACATCCAGGAAAAGGAGGCCATTGTCCCACTGTAGTCATCTCTCAGTAGACCCAGTACAGACTACAATGGCCCATTATGTATGTACCTCACAAGACATCTGCACTAACTAGAGAGGCTACAGGCATACCTCACAAAATGAATCACAGGACTATAGCAGATGCCCTATGCTGACCGTCTGAAAATCATCCAGCTATACTCTGTCATGTATTGTGTTCTTAGAGGTGATCTCTGCTTAATATATCATGCCATGTCAAACCCACAGCTGTTGGGCATGCTACACATAAAGAATTCCAAACCCTCACACCTACATGCTCCAGGGATCCAAATCTTGTCATCACAATGAACAATACATGCTGGAGGGATGTGTTCCTGACCCAGAGACTCCCCAGACTCTGGAATAGACTGCCCATACTTGTCAAGAAGAGTGCCTTTTTGGCCCTCTTCAAAAGGAAGATGGATGATTGGATGGGAGATAGGAAATTGACCCCAGGGATCATGTCGGCTGCCCTGCTAGACAGGGGTCCAAGGAAGTAAATATTGTGGAAAGACATAGCCAGGGAATTGTCATGTCTAGGCATGTATAGGCCCTAGGGCCGATAGCCTAGTATCAACATATGAACCCATGAACCTATGAACTACACTTTCCATTGCCCAACCTTTGTAAGGTTGCTGATGTCATTCACTTTGAAATACACCTTTGGGGAACAAGTAGCCCAGTAATCTCTGTCGTGCGTCCTATAACTGCATAATGCTGTAGTGTGATATACTAGTTAAGAAGGAGTTCTATTCCCAAAAATGGAAAGTGTAAAAGGTTGTGTTTATTTGTCTGTGTAGTGAACAATGCTTTTGAGGCTTTTCACAGTCACTGCAGCCTCCATTGCCCTACATTGGCAATCCCGCTGATGTTATTCACTTTGAAATACACCTTTGGGGAAAGAGTAGCCTGTAATCTCCATGGTGCATCCTGCAACTGTGTAATACTGTAGTGTGATATACTAGTTAGGTAGGAGTTCTATTCCCAGACATGGCAAGTATAAAAGTGTGTGTGTGTGTTTGTTTGTCTGTGTAGGGAACAATGCTTTTGAGGCCATTCACAGTCACTACAACCTCCATTGCCCTACTTTGGCAAGGCTGCTGATGTCATTCACTTTGAAATACACCTTTGGGGAACAAGTAGCCCAGTCATTTCCATGGTGCATTCTATAACTGCGTAATGCTGTAGTGTGATATACTAGTTAGGTGTTCTGTTTCCAGACATGACAAGTGTCGACATTTGTTTGTCTGTGTAGGGAGCAATGCTTTTGAGGCCATTCACAGTTACTACAACCTCCATTGTTCTACTTTGTCATGCCTGCTGATGTCATTCAATTTGAAATACACCTTTGGGGAAGGAGTAGCCCAGTAATCTTCATGGTGCTCGCTATAACTGCGTAATGCTGTAGTGTGATGTAGGAATTCTAATCCCAGACATGGCAAATGTGAGACTCAGTGTGTGTGTGTGTGTGTGTGTGTGTGTGTGTGTGTGTGTGTGTGTGTGTTTGTCATTTGTATCCTGTGTGGAGGTAGTTGTGAGTGTGTAACAACTGGACTCACTGTGGAGCGAGTTTTGCAAATTTCTTATATGGTGGGCCTATTATATGTTGCAATATCCAACTTACAAGGATAACAGATGTCAAACAGCAGAGAGGCTGGGGTAGACAATCCATACCTCTACATACACAGAACATGCATGTGGGATGTGTGCACATCCCAGACACCGTCCATGTCATGGACTATAGAACACATACATGGCAAGCACTATACAGCACTGGGCACCCACAATAGTAATCCAGATGACTGGATGGCGAATACAATACCCACCTGTGTGGGCCAATCCAGACACTACACCCCTGAGCCACACAGCAGACCATTATCATGTGGCCTGATGCCAAGGTATACCCTTTACCTAGCCTTGTACAGCCTTCTGGCACAGTCAGCCACTACATACCTGTGAAGCAATGCACCCATGCATGTCAGTACTGGCACCCTGCGTCTGTGTGTGCGTGGAGTATAATGATTTGGATGCCATTCACATTCACTACACCTCCCATTGGCCTACTGAAGCATGCCTTCTGATGTCAGACACCCTGGCATACCCTTTGCCCATATACCATCCTGATAAACCCTGTGGTGCATGTGATACCTGTGTTTTACTGGATTGTGGAAAACTAGCTGTTTAGGAAGTCTAATCCTGACCCTGCCAGCTGTGATAATGTGTGTGAGTCCGTGAGAGAGTGTGGCTGTGTCGACCTTGACACCTGTTCATGTGGACAGGCATGTGTACTACACCTATCTTATCCCTCCTTTTTCACTGTTGCAGATGTCACTCACCATCGAATATACCTTTGGACAACTCCCAAGCATGTAAGCTCTGTGGCACATGCAATAACTGCATAGATGTATGATAGCAATGTGTGGTCATGAAGGGGTTTGAAACCATGTACTGGTAAGTGTGTGACACAAACATGCTTAGTTTTTACTCTCCCACACCCTCCCTGTCTTACCTTGTTTCTGTCTCTCTCACTCCCTCTCTGGTGGATGTGGGCAAGTACACTTGCTTTGCTTAGGCTGCAGCGTGTGTTTTGTACGTGATGCTTATGATCAGCTGATGGCCTCTACATGAATTCCAGTCTCACACTTGCTGATTGCTTGTGGGACAGCTGTGGTAACATTACCATAGCCAATTGCATGGAAACACACTCCTTTAACTAGGAACCTCATGTGGGTGTTGGCCCTTTTCATTCACTGTGAGCAGGACTTCATGTCCGTGTTTGGCAGACAGCATCACAGATGGTATTGGGATATACCTCTAACAACATACACTGTGGAGACAGGCCAACAAAGAGGAGGGGGATGTTCCAGACATGACTACAGAATGTAAGTGTTGCTCTTCTGCATTTGGAATAATGTTGGTTTAACAGGGTTCGTGTGGATATGGCTGGTGTACATGATTTAATCATGTCATGACAGTGTTGTGCCTTTGAAGAAACACCCACCTGTAGGGTTATCTGCAGAATGGCCAATGTTTGGAGCCCTATGTGTCTTGTGTTACTCACAGTTCACCTATCTTAGAACTGCAGAAGCACATTCTGAGGACTGCAGTCAGTACATGGTGACAGCCATGAGAGTTACTGACTTCATATACCTCATAGGACATATGTCACAACAAACCCTGTTACAACAGTAAATATATGAGGGTATCACAGCAACATGCCAATATTGGCCCAGTGTTTGTGGCTCCAGCCACACATCTGTCAAGCTTTGTACATATGTCATGCAGTAAGAGGTGCATATGTTCTGTACACCATTATGTATTGACATCACACCTGATAACAAGCCAGTGAGATATCAGACTGCTAGACATGTTATGTATAGTAGGGGTTATTTCTGAGAACATAACCTGGGCATTCTGTGGTTGTGTGTAAAGTAATGAGGTCTGTGTCCTTATGGTGATTGTTGGCAGTATGTGTATTGTGAATACGTACCTTGGCCTGTGTACAGACTGTGGTAGATGTCATTGTTCTTGGTCCTGTTCTATCTGATGTTACATGCTGCTCCAGTGTATGGTACCCTATCAGCTCACATGTTTGTAAGGCCAAACACACACGTGTTCCTTACCACAGACAGGCATTGGACAACACTGTGTCATGACCCAGTATATGTAGGGTTAGGGTGTGAGTGGCATATATGAGGATGGTGTTCATCAGACAGTCCGTACAGTGTAATATTAAGCTTGCGGACCATATGTGGCTGTGTTCACATTGGCTGTGGGTATGCACTTTCACACAGGTGTCTGTTACTCTGTGCTGTGATGTGCCTGTAGAGACTGCTATATTTGCAGGAACATATGTATTCCTCCATACAAAATGTAGGCCAGTGTTGTGGCAGTCTGCTTGCAGTTTGCACAGTGCTTTATTACATGACTAGTAGCTTAGTGTAATTACCCAGTGGGATGTTATGCTCAGATATTTGCAAGATGTACTGCTGCCGGGCCACCATAACTGTTGTGTATTTCTGACAAAGCTGTAGGATGCTGTACAGATGTATGTTACAAGCTACTGGGTAGTATGTGGCCATGTGACCTCTGCACCACCAGTTATTATGTGGCAGGACAGACAGGAGTGTGTGAATGCATAAACTGTGTAGGAATATGTAGTCCAGTATTTACATGATATACCCATGTACATGGCTGTTAACATCCACGTTATCAGGCCTGGCCACATGTCTTGCACTAAGGGGATCTGTGTATACCTCTGGACTGACCAAAGTGTGCCAGACTGTCCACATATATTGGTCATATCTCTGCTGTAGTCCACAGGATCATTACTGTGCTATCAGTGGTACTGTACTATGATGTCCTTAGGATGTCTGTCAGTAACTGATGGCGTACATGTCAATAGCAGATATGACCTCCCACACACAACATGTCTGTTAAGACAACCCCTGTTACAGTAGCAACAGTCTACATATATACTTGCTATACATACATGACATCCCCTTGCACTAAGAGGTTGAGACTATTGGTGCTGAGGTATGACTCCACTCCATGTTCTGGGCATATGGTAAACATATATATATATATCTATATATAGTTATATATATTTATATATATATATATATATATATATATATATATATATATATATATATATATATATACACACACACACACACACACACACATATACATATCTACATACATATATGGATATATATATATATATATATATATATATATATAAATATATATATATATATATATATATATATATATATATATATATATATATATATATATATATATATATATATATATATATACATATACACATCTATATATGTCTACACATATACAGATATATAGATATATATGCACATATAGTTATCGATATCTACATATATATTGACATAAATATATATGTACATATATGATGTACACACACACACACACACACACACACACACACACACACACACACACACACACACACACATATATATATATATATATATATATATATATATATATATATACAGAGAGATCTATAAATGGCCATATATATGATGCACTATACAGATGTGTATAAATGCATATATATGAATATATATGTGTATGTAAATGTAGACATATATCTACAAATGTATATGTATATATCCATATCTTTGTCATGTGTAAACATTACTGTTGTGTATACCTTCCCAGATGTATCACACCATATGTATCTGATAGGGGTATATTTAGATTTAACAACATATGTGATGCAACAGTAATATCACTAACAAGTACTATACAATTGTAGAAGTCACAGCAATTGTTCAATACTATTCAATATGTCTACTGACAGATGTATTGGAAAAACAAAATCTGTTTTCACAGGTGTCATGACATAGTGGTTAACTGTTGTGACTATACTGTACAGGGTCCTGGGTTCAAGACCTGCAAGGGCTGTTAATTTTGTTGCTGGGCAGAACAAGGGATGTTGGATACAGAGTGGTTAAGGCAGTTTTGAGCAGGTTTAAGCATGTTTGCGTGGGTTTGCATGAAGTTAAGTGGTGCTAAGGTATGGTTAAACGTACGGGCGCTTACACCATGTAGGCTTCACTTGCAAGTTCACAAATGTGCTTAGCTGTTATATTACAGCAACACTGACACCTGCTAAGCATGGCTCAGTCCTGGCAACCAGTGCTCACATCCCAGTTTGATAACATAGCAGGGTAATGACATCTGTAATAGGTGGTTGCAATGCCAAGTACATAACATTCATCTATGTGCTGTCATTACAGTAGCAAGGGGTGTGAGTCTCCTGTCTGGGACACTTGATTATATATGACCTGTATAACACCCTTATCCATGTGAATGTGTTGCATACAAGGGTATGTGTGCACCCCCTTATCATGATAGTTTGTTGCACCTACTATTATGTGTACTACAGGAGTCACTATTCCTGGCAGGGGTATACTAGTATGAGCCATCTGCATTTGCCAGTATATGGTCAGTCTGCCCTACACATGTCCCCCAACTCTGCATGATTGCAAGTTCAACTCATGTGCACATCCCTTGGAGTTCACACACTGGTGTCACTATTGCTGTGGAGTCAGAGTTACATTTGCCACAGTTCCTGACCCTGACTGTGTGCAGATACAGACATTCTTAGCATCCATTGGATCCCTGCTGCAGTGCACTGTTGTGTCATGATGACACCCCCTCCCCACCTTCAGCCTTTTTGTAGATGCTTGACAACTATGGCCTACACATATGTGTCAGTTTGCAGTGCCCCAAACACTGAACACCACGTGTAACAGCCTAGTCCCAGCTAATGAATGGCAAACATACAGGTGTGCACTGGCACCGGCATGGTACAGATGGGGATGGTGGGCCTGAGGTGGGGGTGAGGCATTGGTTGTGCAGCACATGTATCTTACATGATACTGTCTGTAGGTTTCCAACGTGGTCTTGGTACACCAGTATACATTGCAACATATGCCTTTTGGGGACCTCTTCTGTTATGCATACGTTACCTGTAGAGAGGCCTGGCTGATGTTTCCTGTGGTACAA
Organism: Protopterus annectens; assembly: GCF_019279795.1. NCBI lineage: Eukaryota > Metazoa > Chordata > Ceratodontiformes > Protopteridae > Protopterus > Protopterus annectens. The sequence continues at coordinate 211,003,773 of NC_056732.1, read as the reverse complement.
CTATCACATCTGATTACCCTAACCTATAGGCCATACGTTTGCAGAGTCTTGGCAATTGCTGACACAGGCACTGCACAGCCAGTACTTGCTAGACATTCCTGCAACCCCCTCAGTGTTGAGGCATGTTACTAGGCAGCCTGTATGACTGGTTTGCTACATGTGACATCATCTGTCTTGGATAGCCATCTGTTTATTTCCTACATCATTCCTGTCCCATATATCCTTGCCACATACATGACTGCACTGTTTGCCATTGTATATGCAATGGTGAGGTATAGCTACATGTCAAGCACATGGGTGCTACCTGTTGGGTATGGGGCCCACGCCATGTAATGTAAGATGTATGCAAGCCATGGCTGCCACTGTTGCAGGTAAGTGTGCACATTTGATGGCCAAATGTCTTGGACAGCAGACCAATACTTGGTGTGACATTGGGGATGTGTACTTGCTGGAAGGT